>NW_015554093.1:73120-75652 GCF_001515605.1 Sinocyclocheilus anshuiensis | reverse complement strand
GGGATGGGGGGGTGGGCAAGAGTGACAGCGCAACTTTTGTTAATAAAACAAATTATTTCGTTTAATAGCCTATAAGTGAGTGTCTTTGGTGCTGGGTTTTCATTAAAAAAAATAACAATGAATCACAAACTAAGCATTCGTTTTAAATAAGGGAAAATACCTTATTTATTTGGGTTACAACGGCTATATAACCAGACGCTACGCCACTGATCTTATTTGTTCTTATCTGTTCATAAAAGTTTTATGTTTAATATAAGCGGCTTTGTCATTGTAGCATTGTTGATGTTGTGTGTTTGTGTTTTTCATTAAGAGTAATATTGAATCAACCTTAAGAATTAATTTTGTTTCAAGAATAGGAAAGACCTAACGTTAAAGATCAAAATAAGCGCTACAGATGTGGGAATGCGATATTAGTTGCTCTTTCTCTGCTGTCTGTAGAAATTGTTGTTAATTCTTAATTTGGGAACGGCAGAGACATGTTACAGGTTATAATATAATCCAAAAATCATGGCAACAAATGATTTTTTAAGTCAGTTTAATACGTTTAATCAGTTGAAACGACTTTCACAGTCAATCTGATTCAACTTAACTCATATTTAACCGTTGCTTCTTGTCATTGTAGGCTTAGGCTTCTTTTTTTTAATGAATTTTAATGAATATACTAATTAATAAAATGAATATTATTTATTTTGTATTACATATTGTTCATTCATTTATTTTTAACACCGCACCCCCAGCGCCCCCATTTTTTCGTGGGCTACACTCCAGGGGGTGCTGCAGCACCCTCAGCACCCCTACTTCCCGCGGTAATGGTGAGATCAGACAGTTGCTGCATTAAAAAAACAAACTTCTGCAAAACGAAAAATTATATCGTAAATGCTCAAAATATAATATATTTTAAATGATTTATCTCTTCTTTGAAAACAAGAACCCTACATATCTTGGAAAATGACCCTGTCAATATCAGTGTGGAATATACAAGGCTTAAAATCAACTGCCTTTGGGCTGAAGAGTTTAAACACAGAATTCCACAACAGCATCAAGAATATGGGCATTATAATTCTACAGGAAACATGTGGCAGGACAGACACCACCACACACTGTCCCCTCAACTTCTTATTCCACCCTCGCAAAAATTCAGCACAGTTCGGCAAGGCAAAAACTCAGGAGGACAAATAGTCTGGCACAGCTCGAAATTCGACAATTACATTGACACAGTAAAAATTGGCCGAATACCTCAAGCGTGTGACAGAAATGTTACGCCCCCCCGCCCCTCTCTTCCGTGGGGTGATGAGCAGACTGTAAACTTCAGCCGCGAAACTTGCGAACTAGCACATATTAGGAAAGGTGACTTGCAAAGATTCATAAAAAACCCTTATACTCACTTCTGTTGATGAAGCTGGATCACGAATGATTCGCGCGAACATAGACGCATTTAGGCTGATAGGGATCGGTGCATTCCCTTCAAAAACGAAAGTAGCGTTAATGCGCTGCGTCTTCAGCAGCTCATTATTACATCCAACAACAAAGCACCTCAATCGCTTAATCGGAGACGTTCTTGTCTTCCCCTGCACTGGAGTCGACACAATGGCTGACAGCTCACTCAGGGCGGGTCTAAGGTAAGACGTCCTTGTCAATCAACTATCGTAGGAGGGGCCTGTGCAGAACTACGTCATTCTGACAGGAATCTCAGAACAGCCTGATTTGAGAAAGGGGATTTTAAAATATGCGCCGCGTAAACATAAAACCATGTCTGCATTTGTGATCGGAGAAATGCCAAACAATAAGTGCTACTCTACACTGCTCAAACTCGCGTTTGAATCATCAGTGGCAAATTCTTTAAATATAAAAAAATGTACTTACAGGCTGTGAGTCAGAAGCGCCAGACTGTCCTTGCAAAGTTGGAATTGCCCCACTTTATAGAAACAACCTTTGTGCCACAGACGCATTGTAGTCTACTCTCCCAGGATCAGGAAAAAGTCCTCCGTAAAATGCGCTGCACACATCTGAATATTTGGGTAGAACTGTTCTGGAACAGTTTTGTAAATACAACTTAACCACTTATTTCTAGTTGTGTCCTCTTTTGGAAGGCCAAACAAAGTAGTTTCGCTTTCAGGACGGCGGCCCAGATTGAGCGGAGGCCGGCCTAGAGTGAGCGGCGGCCGGTGGATTCGACGAAGGAGCGGCCGGTGGGCTTGCGGCAACCACATGTGACGACCCCGGGCTGGACTCCGCTTCGTCCACGGTGAAAGCTGATCCGGCGATCCACAGCGCGAAGTGGATGTATTTCCTCAGCGACCAGCACGGATCAGCTCTAGGCATGACGAAGCGGATATCGTCCTCTTTTGGAAGGCCAAACAAAGTAGTTTCGCTTTCACAATGAAACACAGCATCTTCACAACATGGTGGCAGCAACAATACTACAGCGAGAATAAAAGTTATGCCTTCTTTCTTTGCATGAACATTTGGGCGGTGTTATGCAAATCTTCCCACATCGTGACGTAGACATGTGGGGGCGTGTTAGAACGAGCC
>NW_015554093.1:72298-72477 GCF_001515605.1 Sinocyclocheilus anshuiensis | reverse complement strand
ATGATCCTTCCCCGCCCCGCCCCTCTCTTCCGTGGGGTGATGAGCAGACTGTAAACTTCAGCCGCGAAACTTGCGAACTAGCACATATTAGGAAAGGTGACTTGCAAAGATTCATAAAAAACCCTTATACTCACTTCTGTTGATGAAGCTGGATCACGAATGATTCGCGCGAACATAGA
>NW_015554093.1:71210-72260 GCF_001515605.1 Sinocyclocheilus anshuiensis | reverse complement strand
ACAAAACAAAACGCCGGTCACGAATTAGAAGTACAAACCGAGGATTTGCAAAGAAAAATGTCGGAGGATTTCGATATAAGCCAAGAGGAGACTGGTTTTCCTTTGCTAAAATAAGGAAACTTTGCTTCATTTGCTCCTATTCGGTTGTTAAGTGGTGATTTGCAAAGATTCATTGCATTTCCTTCAGAAACAATAGTAACGTTAATTCACTGCGTCTTCAGTGGCTCAGATATCGGGAGTAAATGACGACTGCTATGTTCATTATTACATCCAACAACAAAGCACCTCAATCGCTTAATCGGAGACGTTCTTGTCTTCCCCTGCACTGGAGTCGACACAATGGCTGACAGCTCACTCAGGGCGGGTCTAAGGTAAGACGTCCTTGTCAATCAACTATCGTAGGAGGGGCCTGTGCAGAACTACGTCATTCTGCCAGGAATCTCAGAACAGACTGATTTGAGAAAGGGGATTTTAAAATAGGCAGTGTTGGGAAAGAAGTAAGTCTAACACTTTATATTTTTTATGATTATTTTTAAATCGCCTTTGCTCTTCCATGGAAGAAAGGGGCGGGTGAGCAGAGCTCATTAGCATTTAAAGGGACATGCCCCAAAATGAGTCGCTGTGAACAGAGCAAGGTAAAAAGGGTGTTGTTTTACACAACCACTGAAAAAGTTTAACCAAAGTATGTTGCAGACCGTTCATGAAGACCCTAAAGAATCATACCAACTTGTGGAAGATCAATGTCCCCTTTGCAGCACAGCCACCACAAAATCAGACTTACTTTGAGATCATTCTGAGGTTAAACACATATTTAAAATCATAACAATAAATATTTTATTAGCTATGATACTGTTTTTGGAATCAAATCTTTACATAGCTATGACAGTAAACACTGGAATCTAACAATGTCTTGGAAAAAAACAGTTAATCTTTTAAAAAAATGAAGCATAGCTATACATAAACCCATATAGGAAATAAAAGAGTTATCGAATAAGCATGTTCTAAACTCCTAAAACATTGGTGTTTCATATTTTAGAGCAGTCACTGCAA
>NW_015554093.1:63796-67831 GCF_001515605.1 Sinocyclocheilus anshuiensis | reverse complement strand
TCCCCTTTGTAATCCTTAACATTTTCATAAGTAACTGTAATTTAATTACACATTTTTTCTCAGTAACTGTAATTTTGTAATTAAATTACATAATTCTATTACATGTAACTACTTACTACCCAACACTGAAAATAGGGATTTAAAAAAAAAAACACTGGGTGGATTTTTATCATTATGGATGTGTACACACACTTCCAACACACATTTATGTTCAGACAACTTGTAAAGTGAATTCTGCATCCGATGACCCCTTTAATAGTAAATTGTCCCATATAAATAAAAATTTTTCTCACCTCCACAGAAATAACCATGCCCACATTGTCAATAAGAGTGGGAAAGATCTTCTGCAGCTCTGTAGAAGTCTGGGTCTATACATCATAAATGGTAGGATATGAGGGGACACTTTAGGAAGATATACCTTTTGCTCACCTCTTTGGAACCAGTACCATAGATTATATGATTATAGATCCTTCATCTCTCAGAGCATTCACTGTCAGAGAACCAACCCCATGTATGACCACAGCCAAATTACTGTGTATCTCCAAAGAACTAAAACTAACATTAGCACACAGTCCAGTAAGCTGCACCATATCAGAAAACCATACAGATGGACAGAAAAGGCAGTCGTGGCCTAACGGTTAGAGAGTCTGACTTGTAACTAAAAGGTCGTGGGTTTGAGTTTCGGTACCAGCAGGGATTGTAGGTGGGGGGAGTGAATGACCAGCACTCTTTTCCACCTTCATTACCACAACTGAGGTGAGACCCTTGAGCAAGGCACCAAACCCCCAACTGCTCCCTAGGCACTGCAGCAAAAATGGCTGCCCACTGCTCCGGGTGTGTATTCACTACTCACTGCTGTGTGTGTGCACTTGGATGGGTAAAATGCAGAGCACAAATTCCTAGTATGGGATGTCACATCATCACTTTCATCAAAACAGCACAGTGGAGTACCTGCAGTGTTGCCAGGTCCGCAGAATTGGGCTACTTTAACACTGTTGCCGCAGGTTGTTTTTCATGTCCGCGTGTTGAAGCGACCCCAATAACGTGATATTTAGACCCTGGAATGCAAATTTTAACGGGAGACCGTTAAAAACTAAATTGAACCCCTCAAACCCTCAAACTCATCCCCTCGAAACTCAATTGGGCCAGTTTTGGGCTAGTTTTGAGTAGTGATTGGGTGGGTTTAGTTGTGAAAACCTGGCAACCCTGAGTAGCAGAAAGCAACAAGCAGCCAAAACATACAGTACAACTGCTCTTAGATTACTTTCTGGATAACACTTTAGCTCACACTAAAGAAGGTGTCAATCTAGCTGTGAAAGATTTAAATAAAATATTTGAAAAAACTGCTAAACAGTCCAAAATGAAAACAAAAACTGGACAAAATCACATAACCAAGAATGACAAAAATTGGTTTGATCAAGACTGCCTGGCAATTTGCAATTTAAACACCTCAGAAGTTTGTCAAAGCAGAAACACAGAGATCCAAATAATACAAAGATTTGCTTTCTTTACTGTGAAACACTAAAATGATACATACAAACACTCAGAACCAAAAAAGCACAATATACCCAAAAACAACTGACAATGATTTTTGGGACAATGAAATGCCTCTTTCCGCCGATTGGTCAACCAAAGCTGAACCTGTGATGTCAGCAGCTGTTCCTCAGTTCTGTTCAACAAAATAATAGTCCTCTGCTGGTATAGCAGTACCGATTCTTAAACTGTACAGGGCAGGGCTTTCTTCTGTGCGACCTAATGCGTTTCACAGAAATATTTATTTCAGAAATATTAATGCACACCCAGCCTTTTAATTGATTTGGCTGAGTGGAGTTAAATCTGTGTAAGCAGCGCTACCCAAGATCAGTGTTCAGCCCAGTGTAAATACACAGCGGTCACAGTGTTCATGTGTGAATGAGTTTGCTAGTGCATGTGAAAGCTTTGATAGTGTGTGAGAGACAGTATAGAAGTGAATGAGAGAGTTTGATAGTGTGTGAGAGAGTAAAGTTTGAAATATGTCTTGAATGGCCTCTCATACAGGTGCATCTCAATAATTTAGAATGTCATGGAAAAGTTCATTTATTTCAGTAATTCAACTCAAATTGTGAAACTCGTGTATTAAATAAATTCAATGCACACAGACTGAAAATAGAAAACAGTATAGATCCATTTGAAACAATAAGGTAACAACATATATATATATATATATATATATATATATATATCAAATGAAATCTCTTAATGAGCTCTTTCTACTGGCAAAAGTACTGTCATCCATGAGTGTACACATTTTTATTATAAACAATTGAAATCAGTACACAAAGTCAGATCAAACTATGGTAACATTTTTGTTTTGGCTCTCCTGTAAAGTTGGTGAAATGTCACTTACGCCTTTCTGGTTCTCACCCCTCGATGTATGAAATAAGGTAAGTTAAGTATATATACTTAAAAAAAATTATTCATAGCATTCATTCATACTTAACATTAAAGCATCCTATTTCTGTTCAGGGAGACTGAAATTTCCAAAGACATAAAAACATTTCAAAAGGTCCCAGATAAGTAGAGGATCCCCTATTACCACATGACACTCTGAGGATTGAGGGAGACATGCCAAATGCCCAAAATGATATTACGTCATAAGCTTCTGTTTCTATATGAGCCATTACAAATAGTCAGTGATAATGAAGTTAGTGTAAAATCACATTGAATTTAAATTGCCTTCTGCCTGGATATTTAACAGCAGGGTACAAATATTCTGTGACGCCAGTCGGTGCATTTTGATCTGCTATTATGAGAAGTGTGATACAATATAGCTGAATAAGAAGATGATTAAAGTATTCCTGTATTACAGATAAAGTTTATTCATGCTCAGATCTCAAAGATCACAGTAATATGCTATTATGATTGTTTCAAAATGCCACCTTCTGCACACAGATTTTATTTATTAATATATAAATATTGTTAGTTCACTCCTTATCTGCAGTTTGACTTATTTTTAACTGTAAAGGGGAGCTGATAGCATCAGTTTGCAATGCTCTATTAGTCACAAGAAGCAGAGGAAATCCAATATAATCCAGCTCTGAATACAAATCAAGGCTCCCAGCTAAACAACAATCAGGAATTACAAATCAAGCTTACAATGAATCTACCAGCCATGCACACATAGAAACACACGGTGACGTAAATGCTATCTCTGGTCAGGGGTCCTCTGCTGTGGAGTGGTCTTACACCCTTGTGTCACAGCACAACCAGGAGACGCCGTAACCAACAAAGTTACTAAGCGATCCAGTCCCCCTGGATAAGAGCATGAAGGCCTCTCCCCTGAGACGGCCATGTCTTACATGCAGGATTGATCCCCACGTTACTGAGAGAGGCTAAGAATGAAAGCTCTTGGATTGTTTTTCACATCATATGGTTCTCGTCATGGGACTCTTCCATCAGTGTTCTATATCCATGTGCTCTCTTCTGTTTTTTTAACCCCTATTCACAAATAAAAATTGTGTGAACACTATATACTGTATTAGTGTTTCCTAACTTTTATTGTCTTATGCATGCCCACAGGGCCATCAAACAGACTGAAATACCCCATTCAATGACACAAACAAGAAATTAGCTCGTATTAACTCACATTGTGCTGCATATTATCCTTATATTAATTATTATAAAACAGAAAAAAAAAAGATGAGTTTCAAAAGTTTGGGCTCAGTAAAATTATAATTTTTTATTGATTTAAAGAAGCCTCTTATGCTCAAAAAGGCAGTAGTTATTCAACAATACAGTAAAAACAGTAATACATGCTGATCTTTGTGGATATATACAGAGTTCTGGCATGAAACTCTAGATGGCCAAGTCCGATAGGTCTAACTCAATCTGGCCTAATGACATCATTATTACATGGCACAGCTGATTGGTTCTCTCCTGTATCGGTAGCTAATGAACTCGCTGCTCAACATTCAAATATATGACTAGTAGAGTTGGGCCGATAGACGATGCCATCGTCCATCGCCGATGGCTGACAGACATCACGATGTTGAGCCG
>NW_015554093.1:61605-63754 GCF_001515605.1 Sinocyclocheilus anshuiensis | reverse complement strand
GAATTTTGATAATATTTAAGTACAAAATTCGAATTTAGTTTTTCAGCCATTTTGACAGCCCTACCCCCCCATACACCCCGCAATCCGCCGCATCCCAATTCCAATTAAGTGTACTACAGAACCCCTAAAGGGAATAAATAGCCTACGAGATGGGAGGATAAAAAATATTTCAATACTTTCTCTCGCAATTATATTGTTGGGTAATTATTCTGTATATAAATTGCGGGCATCAGGGAGCCGCTACTAAAATGCAGGGCATTGAAACCACTTTCGAATGCGCGCTCTCATTTTACTTTCACTTTCACTTTCGTGATTCGCAATCACACGGACTCTATACTACGGACCAGTACTGCCGCTACCACACATTTTACAAGATTAGATATTTGTCAGTGGTGCTCAGCATCTGCAAATCATTCGCCATTGTTTTATCAGTCATCTCTCCTTACTCTGTGTATGTGGTAAGTGAACTTTCATGTACTATAATGTAACAGTCTACCGCTAGCAAGCGGCTAACCATGACCCTTGAGTGGCTCCATAGAACGCGTTATTTGTTTTCCGTGCCTTTCTGCATAGGGATTCATGCTTCGGGCACACCCCCTAACCCCCCCCCCCCCGCCCCGATGTCATCGTTCACTGTAGACATCGTCGGATGTTGTCATGACAGAAAAAAAAAAAAAAAAATATATATATATATATATATAAATTAAAAACACAAACGTTGTGTTGCCCAGTGTTTGTTTTTGTCTCACACACACAAACATAGGTTTCCATGTTGTATGGGGACTTTCCATAGTGATTTTTATACTGTACTGTACAAACTATACAGTACAAACTTTCTGCATTTTTAGAAAAAGCATTCTGTATGATTTATAAGCGGTTTTCATCATGGGGACAAAAAAAAAAAAAAAACATTTAAATGCACACACACACACACACAACCATGATTCCTGGACAGTTGGATAATGGGTCAACAAAAGTAAAACAACACAGTTTTCTTTTCTAAAAGGGAATGAAAAAAATCATGGGACCAATCATGATCATTTATTTATTAATTAATTCATTAATTAATTCATTTATTTATTTTTATTTTCTGATTTACTATAGTTTTAACAAAGCCAAAATGGAACCTGGAATTCAGATTCAAGAATGAAAAATGAAATAGCTGTAAGAGCAAGGTTTATGTATCCTATTGATGCATGGATTTACATCATTATCTGGCAGGTCTTATTGCTTTTGTATTTATAGAACTGAGATAAACAGTATCTAAATATACTAACTGTTAGTGTGCTGAGACTTGGGTGTGATGTTGTATGTTATATCTAGTGCAGGATTCAAGTGTATAATCATGCGAGTAACAGTTCCTACATACTGGAGGAGAGTTCTCAGTAACATGTTGTGATTATATCTTTAGATGTCAATTAAAAAGTGAGACCCCTACCTGCCATATTTAACAGTTAAATGAGAACTGATTAAATAACACATGTAAACTTAGATTAAGTACAAGTGAGCTGTGGCACTCAAAGTCTAATTGACAATGATAAAACGGTGAAAAAGATTGTTGCTACATACAGCTTTTCAAATTTTCTTTGATAAAAGCCATGACAACAGACAGTGTGATGTTTGGTGATTTACACAGGTCCACCTACCGAATTCAGTCAAAATGTACTTTCATTTCAATTTGAACAGTAAAAATCTCACAATTCTGACATTTTTCACTCACAATTCTGACTTTTTATATATAAGCTTGCAGTTCTGAGAGGTAAAGTCTGAAATGTCAGATATGAATAAAAAAAGACAGAATTGTTAGATCAAAAGTCAATTATTTTGTGAGACTTTTTTTTTTTTATTCAGTGGCAGAAGAGTTTGTGAGATGTAAACAAAACTCTGAGAAAAAAGCCAGAATTGTAATATTGTGAATTGTGAGATGTAAACTAAGAATTCTGAAATTTTATAGAAAACTATGAAAGCCTGTTTCTGCCATAGAATAAAACATTAATAATAATAATAAAAAAACTTTAATCTCACATTTCTGACTTTTTTTTGCAGTTCTCAGAAAAAAGACTTCTTCTTCTTCTTAAAAATTCACAGTTACCTATTTTTATTCTGTGAAGAAAACAGACGTCCATCGTTTTCTATCTTAATATATATA
>NW_015554093.1:58543-61516 GCF_001515605.1 Sinocyclocheilus anshuiensis | reverse complement strand
AATTTTCAGCAGCCATTACTCCAGTCTTCAGTGTCACATCATCCTCCAGAAATCATTCGAATATGCTAATTTGTTGCTCAAAAAACATTTCTTATTATTATCAGTGTTAAAGACTTAACCTGCTTAGCATTTTTGTGAAAACCATGATACCTTTCTTCAGTATTCTTTGAAAGTTTAAAAGAACAGCATATACTTTCCAACATTATTAATATATTTACTGTCTCTTTTAATCAATTTAAAGCATCCTTGCTTAACAGAAGTAATAATTTCCTTACAAAAAATCTTACTGACCCAAAACGTTTGATTGGTAGTGTAGTATCTGATAAAAGTATCTGATAAAAATGAATTTTATTAAAGGTGCAATAGGTGAATGTCTTCCGAAACATTTTTTGTTATACTGGTTGAAAGTCTCTCCACATCCCCATAGCAATCATTAAGTTAAGTGGTCTAAATGTATTTATCTGTATTTATATATTCTGTGGAAGGCGTAGGACCAAGAAATGTTCGTCCAATCAAAACGCTCGGTCCGAACGTTTTAATTGGCTTTCCTACCTGCCTGTCAACATATGTATTTGCATACCTCTGCGCACCCTGTTCGCACAGACAGGATACGTCATCAGCGCGTTCACACACTGTGCAGACAGAGCGAGGATGGCATACAAACATCAACAACCCGATCTTCCTTCCTGGTATTGTAGTACTTTTACTAACTGTACTATAAAGTTTTCTCACTGGTGAATGACACATGATGTAGCCCAGCAGTTCCCTGTTCCCTACTCCCTGAGCAGGGGAAATCCTTTGAAGTTTACTTCACTTCAGAACATTCATTGACGGATTTGCACTGCGCAGCGTCTTCACACACAGACGAAACTTACTAGAGAAGTTCATCAGAACAGGGTGTTCAACGCACCACCGTTTCCGTTTAAAAAACTTTTTGCACCATTTTTGTCGGGGCTGAACGCAGCCCTGGTCTGTGAGTGTATATGCGTTCAGGGGGCGTGGCTTTGGACAGTGATTGCAGGGAGGGTGGGACGTTCGCTTTCAGTGCTATCAGGCTAAAGTTAGCATTTTCCAAGATCTCCTACTGCACCTTTAACTGTTAGGTAGAACAATATAGAATAAAAGTAGCTAACAGACATGAACTAAAAGTGACAAAACTCCACTTTCATGGCTGCATTTAACTTCTGAATTTGTAATGTATGGTAAATATAGTCCATCCAGTCTTATTTCTGAGGTTGAAGTTTGGGCCTACGTTGCTAGTAGGTTACTCTTCCCTCCCCTTCACTTTAACATGCAGGGAGCCACACGCAATACACTGTGATGAATGAGCTGGAAACCATGGCAACAGCAGGGAACAAGTGGCTTGCCATTCTTCAGCTGTATGATCAGAACGACAGTCTGGCTGACCAGCAGAGTGCTAACGGTGGGCTGGCAGCTTGATTCATTGTTGTGAATCATCTCTGTAGGTCTAACGAGCGTGTTCATTTCAACACCTCCTTAGAACATGAGAGGGAGTCCGGTACAAGGAGGGGGGAGGGAGGGCTATCTGTGACTCACGTTGGACACGGAGGAGCCGAAAAAGGTAGCTGAAGGTTTCTTTGTCACCCCCTATCCCGTCACTATCAGACCGCTACGAGGAGATGCGCTCTGACTCACGGTGAAGTGTAAGTACTTAATGTACCAAGAGCAGCACGTATCCGTGTAGGGATGCTTAAACAATGACGATACAATGGGGAAAGTTGTATGAGGCATCGGCATCAGGTGTGGGTTGTTTGTGGGCGGCAGCTGAGAGGAACATGTCATTCAATCAGGAACGTGAGGCCTTGATATTATATTACAATTGTGCTGATGTTATGAAAGGTCATAGCCATAGATGATCATCCTACACACTGCAAATTCACTCCTGACCATAAAATCATGTTTCAACATTTTCTGTTTCATGCTAGACCCTATTATCCAATAAAGTTGATTAAATACTATTTTATTATTATAAATATTATTTTATTATATTTAATGTGGTTTTCAATGGTAGAACCTAAACTTAAAAAGCTATTGATTTCCACTTTCTATGATGTTAGACGGTGCTACAAATCTTAAATTGTTTACCGTAGTATAGTGAAAACTGATAAACTGTTAGGCCATAAATCAAGGAAAATTCCTTAATTGTGACCAAAAATTTACTGAAGAACTGGCAGTCATTGTGATTAAGCGCAACTGTGAACACTTTTCCAACTAACTAGCTTTTGGAAGTATTTTTCTGATTGCTAAAGGGGTCATATGACGTCGCTAAAAAGAACATTATTTGGTGTATTTGGTGTAATGCAATGAGTTTATGCAGTTTAAGGTTCAAAAAACACATTATTTTCCACATAATGTACATTATTGTTGCTCCTCTATGCCCCACCTTTCTGAAACGCGTCGATTTTTACAAAGCTCATCGTTCTGAAAAGTGAGGTGTACGCTGATTGGCCAGCTATCCAGTGCGTTGTGATTGGCTGAATACCTCAAGCGTGTGACGGAAATGTTACACCCCTTAACATACTGTGATGCCGTCTCCCGGCACGACGAGACAAAACCAATAAAACCCATTACAAACGAGGCATTTGTTGCATCCAGTGGGAACCTAATTACTGATTATAATAACTTATACTGTGTTTTTACGCGTTGCATTGCATCACGCCGTGTAAACATAAAACCATGTCTGCATTTGTGATCGGAGAAACGACAAACAACAAGCACTACTCTACACTGCTTAAAACTCGCGTTTGAATCATCAGTGGCAAATTCTCTAAATATAAAAAATGTACTTACAGGCTGAGTCAGAAGCACAAAGTTGGAACTGCCCCACTTTATAGAACAGCCTTTGACCACAGACCCATTGTAGGCTACTCTGCAGGTTCAGGATAGTGATGGGAAGTTCGGCTCTTTTCAAAGATTCGGCTCTTTTGGCTCGGCTCCCTTAGAAGAGCCAGC
>NW_015554093.1:49404-49582 GCF_001515605.1 Sinocyclocheilus anshuiensis | reverse complement strand
AAAAGCGAGGTGTGCTGTGATTGGCCAGCTATCCAGTGCGTTGTGATTGGCCGAATACCTCAAGCGTGTGACGGAAAAGTTATGCCTCTTACCATACTGAAACCATGTACCATGTCTGCATTTGTGATCGGAGAAACGACAAACAACAAGCACTACTCTACACTGCTTGCGTTTGAAT
>NW_015554093.1:29700-49386 GCF_001515605.1 Sinocyclocheilus anshuiensis | reverse complement strand
AATGGTTTGTGTGTTGGTAAGCAATTTTTTATTCAGTGTTTTCATAAAAGCCTTATTTTTATGCATTTTTTTTTTCGTTACAAAACAAAAAAATACACAGATACTATTATTTAACATTTGAATAAAACTTTAATAATAACACTTTAGTCTTTAGTGCAGGCTGGCATTCAGAAATATCAGATGCCTCAGCTTGGATGTGCTGATGCGAATTCTCCTCTCTGTGATTATTTGTCCTGATTTTGAGAAGACTCTCTCCGAGGGGACCGATGTTGCAACAATGCAGTGTCTTGACCAACCAACGCGCTTGCGTTTAAATCCGGCTCCCCCGTCTCTCTCTGTCGCGAGCCGTTTTAGGAGGGTGTGGTTGACTCTTAACTTTTATAAAGAATATCTCTTTGGATTTGAGACTTTAGTCTTTGCAACTTTACAGATCTTCTTTATGCACCAAGAGCTTGTAACACTCCAAAGAGAAAGTAAAAATTGAAATCGCATCATATGACCCCTTTAAAGCAAGTTCACCCAAAAAAATGAAAATTTGCTGAAAACTGACTCATCCTCTGGCCATCCAACATGTATGAGTTTGTTCTTTCATCATAACAGATTTGGAGAGATTTAGCATTACATCACGTGCCGTCAGAATGAGAGTCCAAACAACTGATAAAAACATCACAATAATCCACAAGTAATCCACACGACTCCAGTCGATCAATTAACATCGTGTGAAGTGAAACACACAGCCTTTTCAATTCATAAGATGATTATTATTGGACTGAAGTTGGTGTTGATTACTTGTGGAGTATTTTATCAGCTGTTACTCTCATTCTGACAGCACTCATTCACTGCAAACGATTTATTGGTGAGCAAGTGATTTAAGTAATGCTAAAAACTCATCTACATCTTGGATGGCCTGAGGGTGAGTACATTTTCAGTATGTAATACATCAGAACTAAACAAGCGGATAGGGATTTCATCAGAGTTAAAATTTTGAATCAAACTAAACAAGCCATGAAAAGAAATCACAATATTTAATTCCTTAATTCACTGAAAAAAAAAAATCCTTTATATTTAAACAGGGTCAATGGACATTTTGGATTCATGAAAGGGGTGCTTGGTTCAAAAAGATCTGCGAAGTTCTGCATTAAGTCTTTACTACGGAGCACCTAAAGGGACATGGTGGTGGAAAAAAATCAGATTGAGTGAAAAAATGTCAATTTAAATAATCTGTATTATAGTCTGTGCCGTAAGCGTGAGCCCCGGTCCACTCCAGTGCGGCACATTTTTGTTCATTATGATTTTTTTCCCTTCGATATTGGAACGTACAAAGCCCAGTTAATTTAATTTAATAAATAATGGTTTAGCTTCAAATACATTGCGAATATGGAAACATTTGGATTTGTGCTGAATGAGAGCGGTACGTGAGCCCATATGTGCAGTTAACTAGTATTTATTGCAAAATAAACCAACATGATGCAAAGTGTTCATGATTACTTATATATACATGAAAAAGATCCAAGCTATAGCAGGTCATGCAATGATACTGATATTTGTTACAAATATGTCTGTAAAGTTGTACTATTTTTTTACCCATAAAGAGCTTGTTTTGGCAAATCTGTGCTCTAAAATGCCATCCTTGTCACATACTCTCATAGTGTTCTTTAATGTAGTCTCTTTTTGTCGTGGGTGGTGGTGTTGGGGTGAGTTTGTAATCTGAGGACGTACTGTAGTGGACATTAGGAGGTCTTGGTAACTCATTGAATTACTGTACTGTCCATGTAATTCTCTGCCCACAGACATGACCTCTCACAGTGGGGTCCATAAGAGGACTTCTTCATGCATACAAACTGTCCGATGTGAGAAGCTAGTTTAATTCTGCTCACTGAGAAATTCATTAAACATCACTGTAACAACGTTCGTAGGTCGGGAAGAAGGAGGCGGGAAGGGACTCGAGACCGGTGAGTGGTGCAGGTGTCGCTCATTATCAATTACTCCACCGGCCTCGCTCCGTTCCCAGGGCTCTAGGCCCCGCCCCCACTCGTCACAATCACAAAGCAGTTTTTTATGTTCTGTTCAGTAAAGTACGGAGCCCCTAAAGGGACATGGTGGTGGAAAAAAAAATTCGGGGTGGGAGGAAAATTTTTTTGCGTTCTCTCGCAAAACTTTTGCGTTCCCTCGATAAACTTTGCGTTCCCTCGCAAAACTTTTGCGTTCTCTCGCAAAGATTGAACCTGTTCTGCACGTTGTACAGACGTCCAAAAAAAACTCCTAGTCAGACGTTCAAATTTTGAACTGCATTTCTACGTCCAAGGGACGTCGTAGTCAGACGTCCAGATACCACCGGATTTGCACGTCGATTAGACGTACAGATACGGTCCTGGACCGACCGACGCAATATAGACATGATCTGCACGTCGGGCCGACGTCTCATGTTTGTTGGGATGTTACTTGGCTACTTATCAAATAAATAAAAACGTGGACATAAAATATTGATTTGAGTTTCAATAAATTTTAAATTTAGCAGCCCTCCACGTACATGAAAATTTGTGAGGTATGTAAATGTCAAGTTACCTATCCTTACTGCTGTGGATGCACCTCTGTCTGAAAATGGATAGATTTTAATTAAATGTTTTATTTTTTCAAATGTTTTTCTCTTTTTAGGCCACTGATGAAGAACAGGCGGTGACTAGGATGAATACTGGTCAAAGAGGAGAATGTCCTTTCCCCTAAACTGATGTAACAGTGGTTTTAAAGGAGGAGGCTGCCCTGGATAATGTAAAAGATGTCACATGCCTTTGCTGTGCTGATGGGGCTTCTTCATGACTACATCAATTATGCTAAAGAGATCATGAAAATTGGCAGCGATGCCTGATCTGTATTCATGGACTATGAAACAAACTCTAAGTGTATAATTTGTAAAAACAAAATGTTAAATGCTTGTTCTGTGTTGTTGTTTAGTAGAAATGAGTAGAGTTTACACTCTGTCATTCATACACATGCTCACATTCTTTCACACATATGTTTCTGATAAATGTTATAATATCAGTGTTAATGTTGTGGTTTATTTACTGTCATGCCAGAATAGTTTGTAAAGAACTTAACTATTAACTAATTGTACAACTATTGTATAATAGTGTTTTTGTATAATAATTGTATACAATATATAAAATTGACCAAAAAAGTCAAATTTGATCTTAAAAGTTATATTCAACAAATGTTCAATGCGTCATTTATAAACTCTGTAGCTGATAATGCCATACTTTTCTGCATTTCTTCTTACATGCATGTTACTTTTGACTGTTTTCTCTTGTTTTAAATTAATATTTACCTTTTGATAGTCATTCTGTGTGTGTAAAAGTGATTTTAAAATGAACAAGATTTGTAGGTTTAATATCTAGTTCGATTTGGGTTCATTTTAGCCTAGCAGTATAGTAATTTTAAACTTTTTTATTTTAAATTTCAAAAAGGGACGAACCCAGCGCTGAGTTGTTTTGTTGTTTTAACCCAACTTGGGTTCGCCCCTTTTTGACCCAGCACTGGGTTGCCAAAATTACCCAAATTGGGTTGTTTATAACCCAGCAGTTTTTAGAGTGTACCATTTACTATTTATCATCGTTGTGACATCATTCCAACATTGACTCCAGTTTGGGATAATCACTCAATTACGGTATGTAGGCTATAAGTTATTTGTTTTGCTTTGTAATATAACTTAACTTGTTTAATTTCTTTGTAAACGTGTTGATGTTTTCTCTCTTTTTTTGACTTTTAGATATGTGAGTATATGAAAGCTACATGTAAAAGTTTATAGGAAACTGCTAATCTACATAAGGTGTTCAGCAGCAGAGGAGGTTTCAAACGCTCCCGTATGTATCTATGTAAGCGCTCGGTGAAGATTGTGAAGCAATGATCAGTGTAGCCAATCACAGACAAATCTGTTGAGCACAATAACAAAATGGCCAATCAGAGGTGTTTGAGAATACACACAACAGCGCTCAAAATGCTAGCGGGAAATGCTGGTATCGTCACATTTTTTAAATTTCAGCACAGACTGGTACCGTCATCGGTAATTTTGACAACACTACTTCGAACTAAACGTTTAGAATCGTTGGAAAATGAGGTGATATTAAATGGATATTTTGAGAAAATAAAAGTGCTTTTTGACCTTGCATGCATGTAAACATTGTAGGAGACTCCTAAAACAATATTGGGAACCTTAAAAATGGCATAAAAGGGGAACTTTAATATTATTGGGGCCCATTTTGGAAGTCTGTCCCCTGGCATTTCTCATTAACAAAGGGACAGTGATTCAACTGTACTTTGAAAACAAATGTAATCAAATATTTTCTCAGACTGAAAAAAAAAAACATTCCTACACTGTAAAAAATGACCGTGAATTTAACGGTAAAAGGCTTGGTATATTAACATTATATCAGTTAATGAAATTAAGGTATTTAACTGTAAATTTAAGTTAAAACCATAAAACCGAAAACGTTGCTACCGTGTTTTTTACGGTAAAATTCCGGCAACCACAGCTGCCGTTTTTTTACCGTAAATTTTACGGATTTTTTTTTTACAGTGTACATAACAGCAGCCATACATTGTTTTGACAACATCACAACTTACCAATCTAATGGCAAAGAATCTACAGCTGAGAAATCCAAAACTCTTGTTCAATACCGAGAACAACAACCAGATACATGAGCTGGATCAGAATCAGTATTCAAACTGAGGAGTTCCAGACACCCTTAAAAGAAAAGATATAGAAAAAATTGGTGAGTTGGAAAATATAAGGGGAGGAAATGTATTATTGCCCTTGCATAGTGTTTAAAAAATTAATGTACTTACTGCATGAAAATAAATGTACTTACTGCATGATAAGGTTTTGTGTAAAGCTGCCAAACAAAATGCTGAAGTCATCACAGCTTTGAGGTAAGTAACTGAAATGGAACCAAATGAGACTGTTCCTGTTTAAAAATCCACTGGCATAGAGCTGAAATTTTAATAGATTTATTTAAAAGGATGAATTCAATTACTCCAGCATGGGGACTGAACCCTGCAGGTCATTCTGTATAACGAATACTACTGCTAATTTTGCCCCAACTACACACTGTAAAATTCGTATAGAGCATAAGAATGCCCTAAAAATGTATTAAGTGTGAGTTTTAACTTGATATGCTAAAATAAAGCAAACTTTTCTTTTTTAAATTCAATTATTGTTATTTTTTTCATTTATTTGTCCAATTACAGACCCTCAAGAGCAACGACACAATTTATCACAACCGAAGGTCCAACAACAACATTGAAAACACAACCAGTTCCTCCTCTCCAGGAAGTTACACTCCTATGTCTAAGGCAAGGCAGTGTTGGATTGCAGACAAGTCAGTCTATCATTTCACTGTCTCAGAAACAAGCAATATGTATCCATCTTTTACAGAAAGTCCACACTGGCACAATATAGGATGGCTTGTTTAGTGGATATGTGGGACAACTTGGCCACGCGGTGCCCTGCTGTGCCACATGGATGTGACTCAGAGTGTAATAACCAGTGAACGAGGGCATTAAGACTGTGTGACAGTGTTTCGAAGGCCCACTTTACATCTGACAGGGGGCTGTTAAAGGTCAAGGCCACATCCAGCGCTGTTATTCCTCTAATTTCACTCCCTGTCAGAATCGTTCTGCTCTCTGTTTGTGTGAACGGTTTAAGTCATTTTATTCAGGCCCATCAACCAACAGTATTAATTGAATTATTAGCATAATTTGTCATACAAAACAGTTATTGCAAGACATGTATGGTGAAACGTGACAATTACTGGCATTACTATGCAAAGCTTGAACTGTCCAGTGACATCATTGCAGATGAGTGCTCATGGGAAATGAGGTGCAATGAGCCGGATGAAAGCTGAATGAAAAAGGAAAAAAACAGGACTGGAGAACACTCCTTAAACACAAGGCACCATCTATAACTTATTAAAATATGACAAGTTATTAGACCGGAGAAAGCTTGGAATACATTTATTTGTGCTGTATTTTAAAAAAAATATAATTTATGATGATTTATTATCATGTTTTTAAACATTCTCTGGCTTTGTCTGTTTTTCCACAGAGTGCATTTGTCAGCTATGAATTTGACTAGATTGATGAGACACATGTTACTTCAGTAAATGGTGAGGAATTAATGTATCTGATTGATTTAAACTTCCTGAGATGGGTTTTGACTGGGGATCGTAAGAGTGTAATTTCTTTTATTTTAAACCATAATTCCCTGAAGTAGTAACAATAAAATTATAAACTTTTGTGGGGATTTTAGGTTATTTAGACTTTATTTAGCCTTCCCCTAACTCCATGTTAGGGTCTTCCTCATTTTTGTTTTTTCAGACTGCATATCTAAAAAGTCATTTTTGAACCACTCAGATTGAGGAAACAATAATAAAAAAAAAATGGTCAAAAATGACAGATAAGCATAACAGGGCATATAAAGGAATACTTTTGACCTTTCATCATTTATTCCCCTTCATGTCATTCCAAATCGGTTAGAATTGCTTTCTTTACTGTGAAACACAAAAGCAGCTGTTTTGCAGAATGTTCAGGCTGCTTTTCCCCCTTTAATAATGGATGAAGACTGGACTGTCACCATAAAAGTAACTTAAAGAGGTCCATATGAAGTAATTTGAAGTCTTTAGAAGCCATTATATAATGTTAATCTCCCTCTCCTTTTTTCACATGAGACTGGAGAGTTACTGTGAAGAGAAAGTTTTTAAGTGACCAACTGTTCATTTTTGATTTTCCTGTAAAAAATGTCATTTAAATGCTGTTTATAATCATATGATTTTTGTTTTCGATCAGGGCACTTGTTCCTGGCTGAGGTAGGAGAGGAGGGCTGTTACAATAATAATAATAATAATAATAATAATAATAATAATAATAATAATAATAATAATATATATTTTTCCAGTATTTGTGTTGGTGTTATGTCAGCCATGTCTTTTGAATGGCTTTCTTGAGTTACACTAGTTTTAACAAAATGTCTAGTTTTGAGAATATCAACCAGCTGAGTGATTGCAATGCATGTAGTGCAAAGTGTTTTTGTTTGTGCTTTCATATGAATATATAAGTTTTTGAAGATTTCATAAATTGTTGCACACTGTGTAACAATAATATAATTTAGCATGTTCTTTAAGAAGCAATAAAGTGATATCAAGCATACAGTTTCATGGTTTGTGAACTTAAAGTTGCAATGAAACAGAAGTAGCAACCAATGTTTCATATTGTGACATTTCACAATCTGAGTTTCCCTCAGATTGATGTACAAGAAATGGTTCAAGCTATGAAAATGAATTTTTTATTATTATTTAATTATTAGTAGTAACTTAAGTCAAGGCACAGCTGGTCATGTGATCAACATTAAGGTATACCTCTGGATAAACAGACTGTGATGTTCTGACCCAGAGAGTCAGGAAGTATGTCTCTATAAACAAGTAGACGTCCACTTCCCAACTGTCTTCATCACACAGCTGCCCCAGAGCTGAAACACAAAATACACTGCTATCAATCCATTTATTTTATCTAAGAGTACAAGAAGACATTTTGATTCTGTAAATGAAACTACAGAGTAACTTTTTCTGACACTGAAGACTGGAGTAATGATGCTGAAAATTCAGCTTTGCATTTTGACAAGTACTGTATATCTACTAATCTATCAGCTCTGTTGTTAATTTTTTTATTAATATTTCTGTAATGTATAAAGTTAGAAGATTCCTTGTATAATGACCAAATTACATGACAAATCATCTCTTTTATTTAAAAAAATAAACATGGGTAGCATAATTAATTTGAAAACGAATCAGACTCGAACCAAATCAAGAAATCTGTATCAATATTTAGACCTAAGAAAACAGAATGAAATCTTGGCATTTTGTTGTTCACCTCAGTTTTTAGTCAATAAAATTTTGCATGAGAAAAGATGTGTGGTCTAAAAAAATCGAATAGTATCCCAACTGCAGCCCCACAGCGCCATGTTTATATATTAAGTGTTTATATTATAAATATATAAATATTGATTGTCTTTCATTTTTTGAATTACTGAAGGTTAAAACTGTTGTCATTCTTTAATGTTTTCAGTATTTTTCTGCGGGCAGTTTATCTGATTATGTTTTAGATTAGGTGTAGTAAATGGGCTTTGCAATGAAGCCACTTTATGTTTTGAATTAAAAAAAAAAAAAATTTAATAATTTGTTCTAATTCTATTGCATTTATTGTTTGTGGGTTTTTGTTACATTACTCTAGAGCACTTTAAGTTTGTTATTGACTTCATCAGAGTTGAGATATGCATTTTTCATTTCACCTTTTATGACCTACAATCTCATTGTAAATGTGCAAGATTCCAGAGATTCATTTACATTTTTTTAGGGAAGACATGGATTTTTTTTTTATCACATGCAAAAGTTGATCATTATTTGCTGTTTATTATTTCTCTTACAATAATACTTGTTTAAGTTTTAAATGATACATTTAGTTATTTGTTGTTGTTGTTGTTGAAATGTCTTTTTATTTGAGAAGTATTTTGCACTTTATTTTAGTGTTTCTTCTTTTTTAATTTTTTTTATTTTAAAATAAAAAGTATATTTGACATTAAATGTCCATTCTCTGTGTCTTTAAGCATTTGTAACTAAATGAACATGAACTAAATATTATCTCATAATAGCCTACAGTCAAATGGAATTCACTATTGCTACATGATGTTACATTTGTTAACTACATTGATCAAAATGAATGTCAATAAATAAACAGATGTATTTTTAATATTTCACATATTGTTATAAATCCTATCAAAATCCACGTTACATCAATTAACTACATTGATCAAAATGAATATCAATATATTATCAGACTAGCCTATATATTTTAAAGGGGTCATATGATGCGATTTCAATTTTTCCTTTCTAAAACGCCTAATTTAAACACACCCCCACGTCTACGTCACTGTATGGGAAGATTTGCATAACACCGCCCAAATGTTCACGCAAAGGTGGTGTAACTTTTATTCTCGCTGTAGTATTGTTGTTGCCACCGCCGCCATGTCGTGAAGGCGCTGTGTGTTTCGTTGTGAAAGCGAAACTACTTTGTTTGGCCTTCCAAAAGAGGACGATATCGAGTCCAGCCCGGGGTCGTCACATGTGGTTGCCGCAGGCATCACAGTATGGTAAGGGACGTAACATTTCCGTCACACGCTTGAGGTATTCGGCCAATCACAATGCATTGGATAGCTGGCCAATCACAGCACACCTCGCTTTTTCAGACCGATGAGCTTTGTAAAAATCGACACGTTTCAGAAAGGCGGGGCATAGAGGAGAAACAATAATGTACAGTATGTGGAAAATAATGTGTTTTTTTTTTTACCTTAAACCGCATTAACACATTTCATTACACCAAATACACAAAATAATGTTCTTTTTAGCAGCATCATATGACCCCTTTAAGTATTTCAGGTAGGCTATTGTTATTAAAGGTTGTCCATATTATTCCTATCAAAATCCATGTAAAAATAGCTCATATTACATCTAACAAAACAAACTTTTGCTTCAAAACTGTATGGTTCACCTTACTTACTTATAGCGTCAGTTATTACAATGGTTATATTTGCTTTTGAAGCGAAGCTAGCATCCAGCATAGCAAAGTGTCAGCCGTTAAGCGAGTGTGAACACCAGTGGGCGGGGCCTATGGTGCGATGATGTATGATTGGTCGATGTCTTGCTCTGGAGACGGCCATATGCAAATATACCGTTGTGACGTCACAGGTGGCCAATATAAAACCTCTTATGTGTCAAAAGATCATAACAAATTAGCTTTTTCACGTTAAATTTGATTTCTCATGTTTTGATTTCCAATGCTTTATTTAAGATGTTTTGCAATTTACAGGCATGTTGCAGACTATTTGGATGCTATTTAATGTTATTATGCTAACGTTTTTGATAGCGCTGATACCGTTTCTTACATATAATATCATGGTGATCATTGCATTTGTTTTACCGAATGTCAGCAATTACCTGCCCGTGCTGTCTATGGACCTTTTTTGATTTTCACACCAAGGACACTAAACAATCTAGGCAAACTGTCTAACAACATTATACATGCAGACACTAGTAGACACAAGTAGTTTTAAATGGCAAATTAGTCATTCAGAGAACTTTATATTTTATTTCTGAATATGAAATATTTACATCAGTCTGGGCCTGTGTGACCTCCTAGCTGGCTATGAGGCCATACACACACACACACACACACACACACACACACACACATCTGCATGTGAAACAATGTCTTTACAATATCAAGTTAAGACTTCTGCAGGCATGAGATTATCTTCAGAAAGTGGAGACAACGACAGATAAGGTAAGATTTGTACAGTTAGGAAGAGGTAAGATTTGCCAACAGGTAAGATTTGTAGGGAGTGGCCACCCTTACTGGACAGGGAAGCAGGGAAGCTCTGCCGCTGCACTGTGTGCGGGACGGCTGGCAATGGACCAAGAGAGCAACTCGCATTGTACACCTTGGCCACCTGGAAAATTTCGGTAAGGCCGTCAGTTCACCCCAGGGAAACACTTGGAGTTAGGACTAGGGTGTGTCCTGTAAGGTCGTGGTGGGTGGGACACAGGGCACACCCTAGGTTGCCAAAAAATGACAAAACAATTAAAAAAAAAAAAAGTTTCAGCAATATACTAGAAGTAAGAATTTTAAATCAGCTAAGCAAATTTGGCCTTTATGTCGGATTGGTTCCTAGCTCCGGTGACAGATGAGTCTGTTATAGTCTGCATCCAGGAAACCTGTAACTGCCTGTACAGTTAGGGAGAGGCCACCCTTACAAGCCAGGAAAGCAGGTAAGCTCTGCCGCTGCACTGTGTGCGGGACGGCTAGCAATGGACCAAGAGTCCAACTCTGCGCATTGGACACCTTGGCCACCTGGAAAATTTGGGAGAGGCTGTCAGTTCACCCCAGGGAAACACCTGGAGTTAGGACTAGGGTGTGTCCTGTAAGGTCATGGTGGGTGGGACACAAGGCACACCCTAGGTTGCCAAAAAACATTTTTGGAATAGAAGTTCCCACCAATTTGCTAACAATTAAGAATTTTAAATCAGTTAAGCCAAAGAAATCTATAATATAAAAATATTTTTTGACAAAAACTGACAATGGTGTGAAACGAATCCCCAAATAGAATTACGTAACAGATACGAACACATTTTCAAATGATTGGAGTACTAGGGTTTGTCCTGCAGGGTCGTGGTGGGTGGGACATAAGGCGCACCTTAGGTTGCCAAAAAAAAAAAAAAAAAAAACAGCAATATGCTACAATTAAAAATGTAAAATCAGCTAAGCAAAATTGGCCTTTATGTCGGAACTCTGGGTGGGACAAATGAGCCCATTGCACAGTCTGTTATAGTCTGCATCCACAAAACCTGTAACCGCCTGTAAAATTAGGGAGAGGCCTCCTTTACTGGCCAGTGAAGGAAGTTTGTTCTGCCGCAGCACTCTGTTCGGGGTGGGTAGGTTGTCAAAAAATTACAAAAAAAAGTCCCAGCAATGTGCTACAATTAAGAAGTGTAACAAACCATATTAATGTCGTCTTGTGTACTACTACTTAAAATGCTTACTCAAGTGCAAATATAATATTCATTAAGGCAAAATATGCTATTAGTGATTTGATTAATCACAAGTTTTTAAGTGCTTACCCTTGATTTTATATTACCTAAAGAACTGTGTCCTTAAACTCCATGAAAATTCTGCAGAGTGTCAGCCAACTTAAAATCAATTGGTAAACTCCCAGTAGAGTGCATCACAAGCATTTGCATGTGGGTTCATAAGAGCCTTATATATCCTTATATACTTCACAAACCTATTGGTTTTGGCAAACATAGTTTATAAAAATTACATTATGTAAATTTGCATTAAATGACATGCAGATATTGGTCTGTAAAGCATGCAGGCTTTGGAGGTTGAGTGCTATCAGAGATGGAGAAGTGATGCGGGAGTTGTTTGTTATGAGCTAAAGCCATCATATATCCGAACATGTGGAATAGACCATGGTGTAGCTTGACATGTTAATGGAGGCCTGCTGTGTCTCAGGATAATCTTGTAAGCACTGTTTGTTTTCTGTGTAATTAAACAGAGTGAGTGCCTAGAGTGTCCTCTCTAATGTGCACTGCCCTCTCTTTTGCTCTCTCACTTTATCTGTGCACTCTCAATAGCACTATCAGGATTGCAGGCGATTCCTTGGACTCGTTCCAGCCCAACCAAACATTTAGGAAGAAAAAGAAGAGAAGAAAATAAATAATATAATGTCACATTAAAAATAAGAATGGGATAATATATAATATAATATAATAAATTATGAGGCCACTTGTATTTTTACTTTAAAAACAATTGATTATGATGGGAAAATATTTAATACTGACTGATAACTGATAAGGTATACAAATATATTGTGCATCCCTATCATATATCATATCATATCATATCGTAACGTATTGTATCATAAAATGAAAATACTAAACACCATGACTGACCAATCTGATTAAAATATTCCACATAATAAATATAATAAAGTCATTTAACAAATACGAATACATACCTAGTTTCATTAATTACCTTCTTCTTTTCAAACTTTAGTTGCATTGCCCTCATATCTATAGTTAAGAATGTGTCTGGACTTCCTTCAACTGATGTGCCAATTTTTTTATCTGACAGCTCTTTGAAATATTGTGCCATTTAAAAATGTTTTTGACGTTTTGATGTATTTTTAAAACGTCTGCTTTGTAATCTAAATTAAACACAGCTGCTCTTGAATTGCATTACACAAACAAACTCTAAACAGGCTGATTTCTCAAGCCTTTAAATTCCTCCACTTCAGGAAGTGACTGAGCTGAACTGGAGGTCCTCAATATGCCGGCAATTAAGCCTGAGCACTGCTATAAAGCATTAACCATGGGGTCGAAGCATGATGCACTCTGATTTATTGGCCCCTCTCCATTGAGAAAATGAGAATGTATATGAGGTAGCTGTTCCTCCAAGCATCAGGCCATCTAATGAGGGCATTTCCGCTTCACTCCACTACTGCTGACCAAGGCTCAAGCTTTATTTCAGTTATCTGGCTTTAGTAAGGCACAAGTAAAGCCTGATAGCTGACACATTAGAAAACGAATGGACCGGACAAAAGTGCTGCTGGGAATGTCCGGATGCTGGAATGCAGCTGAACAGACGTGCATGCAATAACCTTGAGTTGGTGTGTAAATTATGTGCTGTTTAGAGTTATAATCAGCTTTGAGTGATTTTACTCCAGGGCACGAGCGTAACTGTTTTGATAATGTTCTCCTCAATAAATGAACTGAACGATGATTTTTTAATGCACCTTGGCTCCTTGTGGCATTAATGTGCTGTATTCTGTGTAATCTTGTCTGAAGGCAATGTTTTAAGGAAACATTCATGTGATTACAGGCCACCCAGAATCCTGTTATAGATGAGAATGACTCAGGTAGAAAACGTCAGTGAGCTATTCATATTTGCTTTATTCACAGATAAAGCAGCTTAAGAATATCTCTGTTTCTGTGTTACACCTTAAGAAATAGCGATACTTATCACAATAAAACAGGTGGTAAATTGACAGATTTGTCAATGACCAATCACTAATAAACAATCTCAATATAAAACATTATCAGCACACATGGCACCACAATAAACATTAACTAAATAGCATGAAATGCTCAAATGATCATGAAAAGAATAATATAATTTAAGTTACGATAATGTATGTATTAATGAACAAGAACTATGACCTTGCTATGAATAATCCATAATACACTGAACAAAATTATAATGGTTCCATAACTTCATATTCTTATTTTCTCTTCTCTCTACAGCTCATCTCTATTTCCCCATGAGCTGATTCGCAACGTTTATAATTTTGTTCAGTATATTTAATGTACGCAATGGTTCTGAGCATTTTCATTTTTTTTTTCATTTTACAGTAGTCAACCAGTAGTCAGCATATTGTTTTTCAATGATCACTTCAAGGTAAGGTACATGTCTAGTGCAATTTGACAATCTTATGTATAAAAATACATCATTCAAAAAGCTAAGTTTACGTTGGTTTCATCCTCTTCATCCATCCCAACACTTGCATATCTTCATTTTTTATTTCAGTTTGGTTGGTCGTGAAATTGTGGACAATATATAGCACAATTAGCATATATTCCTCTGGGAAGGGTGTTATGATTAATTTTGTGTCACCAGAGATGACATCAATTCTACGCACTTTACAGCTGCACAGATAATAGTGCATACACAAGAGTTGTGAAGTCTCAACATAGAAGCAGCTGCTGTGGAGGAGGCAAATTGATGTAACTTGCATTCCCTGGTCAGTGTGATTTCACGTAAGTCAGATGAGTAATGAAGACCATGATTATGGAAGAGTTCAGATGGTCTTATTAATAAACATATTCCTACTCATGTATGGATGCTCATTTTATACCTTTTAAGAAATGATGTTGACAAAAGAAAACAATGTCTTATCAAAATATCTATTACCCAATAAAAAGTAAACTTGTGGCTAGTGGTAATACATAATGTAAATAATAATAATGTTTATTTATCTCATTATTACAACTTTAAATGATATCATAATTGTATGATAATGATAATAATAATAATAATAATAAATTATTCTATCAGCATATTAGAATGATTTCCGAAGGATCATGTGACACTGAAGACTGCAGTAATGACTGCTAAAATTCAGTTTTGCCATCGCAGAAATAAATTACATTTAAAATATATTAAAAAGGAAAACCAGTTCTTTTATAATTGTAATAATACTTCACAATATCACTGTTTTTACTGTATTTTTGATCAAATAAATGCTTCCTTGGTGAGCGTAAGAGACTTAAAAAAAAACATTAAAAATGGTAATTATTCCACACTTTTAAACACTTGTGTATATTAATGGAAAATGTATAACAAACAAACGAATACATCACAAAACAAAATTTGGCCTTTTTTTAACAACTTCCCTCCACTGGCCTTTTAATTTACACTTTTTTTTTCTCCAGGGTAAAAAGATCCACATTATACTCCCTAACATGCTAATGATGGCATATGTCATATGAAATAACTGTGGATGACTTTTGAAGTGTTAAGACCAGTCTGACGCTTTCATAGGTCAGTGAGATTTTGGCAGTGTAACATGAGATACTGGTCCTGGACCAGCTGTCAGGTGGCCAATAAAGAAAAAGAGCTATGTGACAAGAAAATTACGAGAGCAATCTCATTTGCTCAAATCGATAAATTTTATTATCAGCAAAGAGGATCTAAAACAAATCTCACTAGATTCATAACACAAATACTGTTTTTAGAGAAAAGAAACAAGAATGGACAAAGATTGAATACAATTTTTTTATACAATATTTTAAAGAGAAATAATGGCAAACCGTTCTCTAAAAGCAATGCACTTGGTCGTTGAGCATTACTAAAGACTTTAAAAGCTGTCTGGTGAGAGGACAGTTAAATTCAATTACATAGTTCAGTGGCCCAGAGCGACCAAACAAGTTCTACCTCAGTGACGGGGCTGGATTTAGATACAGCTTAAAATCTTGCTGTTGGATTCTTCTAGTTTTAAAACTACTCTCATCTTCATTCCTGAAACAACCGACGTTTCAAACTCTTCTATTGCAGTCTGAGCATCCATCACTGTATGTATCTATCTGAGCTTGACTGACGGCATTGAGCAACACTTTTACCTGAGGCCTGGTGCAAACCCCTGTCCGGTGGGAGAGAGAGTCAGATGAATGTTCTAGTGTGTCACTCAGGGCTTGATTCCTGATATCTTTATGAGAGCTGCGAGCTGGGCTAACATGGTCTCAACTGGCCATTCTTTGACTGTCGGTCCAGAAAGTATTCTCTAAACTCATTCAGTCGGCCCGTTCCAGCACAGGGGAGGATTATATTTAGAGCATCTCACTCATGTCTCTTTGTGTAATCTCTCTGAGGTGCAAACTCAATGAACAGTTATTTAGAGCTCATTTTGCTGACTCAATCCAGAATATAAAGGGTACTTAATAAAGGGTAATTCACATTTTAATTAACCTAAAGATTAATTTTAGAACATAATGATTAGTATTTGAACAAAACATCTGCCAGAAGACACATTTAAGAACAATTGTGGTGTAAGTAATAAAAGGATAACTCTGTTAAAAGTGCTGTTGTAACCTCAGAATAAAAAAATAATAATAACAAGTGACAGTTTGACTTAATATTTCACAACAGACTTTATCTAGCACTTACAAATTTATAACTTGCAATTTGCCCTTTGTATCTCACTATGTGACTTTTTCAAAATTGTAACTTTGAGAAAATCTCAAAATTGTAACTTTGTTTCTAGTAATTGCAACTTTATACTTTGCAGTCTGGCCTTTACATCTCACAAATGAAACTGCATATCTCACTATGTGAATTAATATCTCAAAATAGCAAATTTGTTTCAAGTAATTGCTTTATATCTGACTTTATCTTGCAATTACAGCCTCATATCTTGCAATTTGGCTTTTATGTTTTAAAATTAAACTTTATATCTCACAATGTGACTTTATATGTCAAAATTGCAAATTTGTTACTAGTAATTACAACTTTATATTTCATCTTACACCTAGACTTCTTCTCGCAATTATGACTTTATATCTCACAAATGAGAATTTATATCTCAAAATTGCAACTTTGTTTCTAGTAATTGCGACTTTGTATCTCACAATTGAGACTTTAATTCTACACCTAGACTTTATCTTGCCATTGACCCTTTGCAAAGACCCGCCCCCATTAGTTATTAGTTAAAGCACGAAATAAACATGAATGAACATCAGAAGGTATCTTGTTTCAACCGCGGAAAGATGTCAGTACACACCATTTTTCAAGGTCAAGTCTATGGACGTTAATCTACTCTCCTATCTGGTTTGTTTGTCGGACAAAATGGCAGATTCTGCGTTATGATTGGTCAGATCGCCTGTCAATTAATCTCCCAGCAAAGGGTCAATTACAACTTCACATCTTGCGGTTTGGCCTTTATATCTCACAATGTGACTTTATATCTCAAAATTGCAACTTTGTTTCTAGTAATTGTGATTTTATATCGCACAATTGTGACTTTACATCTCACACATATTTACATCACAATTTAGCCTTGTATTTAGCCTCACAAATTAATCTTTATATTTTACAAATGAGATGTTAGATCTCACGATTGCAACTTTGTTTGAAGTAATTATGATTTTATATCACAAATTGCAAATCTCACACCTAGACTTTATCTTACAATTACGACTTTGTATTTGGCCTTTTAATCACACACAAGACTTTATTTCTCATTTTAAACTTTATTTGACAATTATCTTTTTTATTTTTTACTGTGAGATGGAAAGTCCCATTTATCTGTACGTGAAATCGCTATGCTCTTAAGAAAGCAAAAAAAGAGTCAGGTCCTTTTTCAAGCAATTAGAGAACTAGTTAATCAGAAACAACCTCTAAATAATTTTACACATTTAATTTTGTCAATCTTTCTTTGGAGGGGGGAGTTTTGGTGAGAGGGTGTTGTCTAATCTTTGAATCTAATCTACTTTGAACAGTTTTGAAACTTTTTGAATCTTTTTTAAAGCATATCTTAAAGTCTTACATTTTTATGCCCAGCGTACAAAAACTTTGGCAGAGTCTGATGATGCATCACTGAACAAGCTGTTTGGAGAGGCTGTTCTCTTCCAAATAAACCTTGGCCGAGTGGTTTCATCATCATGACTCTGAGTGACACATTCACAGCACAGTCTGTCAACAGCATGTCTATCACACATGCTCTGCCTGGCTCCACTAACCTTTAACTCTTAGTCAGAAGTGTGGGATGCCAACTCGCACCTCAGACCTGACAGCAAAAACAAAGTTTGAAACATATTAATTGATCTTTAACAGAAAAAAAAATTAACGTTAACAAAATGTTCATTTCACAACCTAGCAGCTTGAAAGAGTTGATGCACAGGAAAGTTTGCTAAAGCTGCACTCTCTGATTGTTTCCTGATCATCACCTGAGGAAGAAGTATTCAAGAGTTTCAACATAATTAATGAAGTTTGCCAAGATTAAGTACACACAAGTACAAAACATCTTGCAGTTACTCAAGAAGCAATTTAGGAAGTTTGACAAGACTTGACATGTCTTAAACTATGCACTCAATTGATTTCAATATAAATATTGATTTGAAAGAAGTTGTCTCACCATTTTAAATCACAACATTTGCTTTCACTGGGCCATCATCCATTGTTCATTTATCCTTCATTAAAGACTCTAAGTCATCTCATGAATTAATTGGATATTTGTAGATGCTGTTGTTGACGTGTCAACAAGTAAACTAACTCCCATTCACTGTTTTGTTACTCCAACAAAACAGCAGCAATGCTCAGGGCCTGTTTGAATCTCAGAACAGAGTATGGCTTTGAACACAGCAATTAAATATTAATCTAGAAACTGTAAACTGCAGAAACAAGTGTGTTTGCATTCTTCTGAGGATCAATGCGTTGAGAGACTTCATTTCAATATCTTAAAATAACCCGAAAGAGGGACAGACAGAGTTGTGTGTGACAAGATGTCGTCTTTAGGAAACCAAAAGGTTGGAATAAAAGTGATGAAAAGTAGCAGAGAAAACACTTCCAATAATACAATTTCAATTTTATTATTCACTGAAAACTAACATTGAAAACAATGAAAACCAATATATTTTTAAAAAATAATAATTATAATACATTTATTTATGACCAGCCAGTATACATGTATATGATCACAGTGATCACCAGCTGAGTCCTTGCATAAATAAATAAGTACAGTGAGTCCTAAAATTTTGAGATTAAAATCTGGGAGTTTTCCAATTAAACTTTTAAATAAACAGTTTCAGACACTTTCAATTACTTTTACTTTTACTTTTAGTCATTTAGCAGACGCTTTTATCCAAAGCGACTTACAAATAAGAAAAAGTAATTAAAACTACAAGCTAAAACTGTATAAGTACTATATATATATACACATTTAAGAAAATAAAAGAAATTAAATAAAAATGACAAATGCATACAACAACATTTCAAAACTAAACATTTAAATGAAAACATTTAATAAAAAACAAATATAGACATAATAAAAAACTAATAAAATGACAACATTACTACAACTGTAACTAAAACTAAAATAGATAACTAATACAAATCAAACTACAGTAGTTTATCAGTAATCCTAAAAAAAAATAACACTGAGCCAAACACACATGCTAAAATAACAACAACTTACTGACACATAGTAAGAAATGGTTATATAAAAAAAATAAAATAAAAATAAAAAATAAAAACTGAAACAGAAGCGAAACAAGTAGTAGGAAAGAGGAGAAATAAAAAGCGATACTTATGTCCCTTGCCGGTGTCCCTGCCCGGTGGAGTCGCACGGTAGAGTCGATGGTCTTTACACTCTTCGGTCTTCACACGACCGCAGCCGCGACCGCTTCCGCGGTAAACTAAGCTTCTTTTTTATTCGTTTAACAAAACTCAAATTGAATTCAGCTGGACACACTTTCCTGTTTATCACAACAAATGGCCAAGCAAAGCGCACAACACTGACAAGGTACGCGATACAGT
>NW_015554093.1:2590-27224 GCF_001515605.1 Sinocyclocheilus anshuiensis | reverse complement strand
TTTACTTTTAGTCATTTAGCAGACGCTTTTATCCAAAGCGACTTACAAATAAGAAAAAGTAATTAAAACTACAAGCTAAAACTGTATAAGTACTATATATATATACACATTTAAGAAAATAAAAGAAATTAAATAAAAATGACAAATGCATACAACAACATTTCAAAACTAAACATTTAAATGAAAACATTTAATAAAAAACAAATATAGACATAATAAAAAACTAATAAAATGACAACATTACTACAACTGTAACTAAAACTAAAATAGATAACTAATACAAATCAAACTACAGTAGTTTATCAGTAATCCTAAAAAAAAATAACACTGAGCCAAACACACATGCTAAAATAACAACAACTTACTGACACATAGTAAGAAATGGTTATATAAAAAAAATAAAATAAAAATAAAAAATAAAAACTGAAACAGAAGCGAAACAAGTAGTAGGAAAGAGGAGAAATAAAAAGCGATACTTATGTCCCTTGCCGGTGTCCCTGCCCGGTGGAGTCGCACGGTAGAGTCGATGGTCTTTACACTCTTCGGTCTTCACACGACCGCAGCCGCGACCGCTTCCGCGGTAAACTAAGCTTCTTTTTTATTCGTTTAACAAAACTCAAATTGAATTCAGCTGGACACACTTTCCTGTTTATCACAACAAATGGCCAAGCAAAGCGCACGACACTGACAATTAGACAATAATGCAAAGTACAATAATTTTCAGTAGTGATCTCAGACTATTGGATCTCACTGTATAATTTGAGCAAGTTGATTTGTATTTTATCTTGTGATTTCGGTATATTTCCCAGAATCGCTGTGCCTGTGGCAGGGCTGTATGAGGATGTTTCTTGCTCCCCGTAATACATCACACTTGCACCTTTGGCCTGTCAATAAGAATTATAGGCCTGTAATCCAGGCCCAGGGGCATATAACTGAGGAAGAATCCATAAAGGCTGGCATTTGTGTCAGCATTATTAGGAATGAGGAGTGTGAAATTTACAATCATACTAAAGCTTCGCCTTCAGTTAAGGGAAGATAGTAACTATGGCAATGCTGGAGATTGACACTGAGGACAGAAGTGGGATCTGTGCTTTCAACTGAATCACAACGCAATGACAAAGATTTAGTGGAGAACAGTGTGTACAGTTATCATCCTGGCAGCAAATGATGATGTAATCAAGTGTTTTAAATGCAGAAGGAGAACATATCTTATTGTTGATGAGACAGGAGGGCTGCAGTATACTGTTATTAAATGCTGAATAACAGGATGGTAAAAATAAACTGACAGTTCCTGCTGTTTACGAATACTATTACACTTTATATTCATCATGTCACGTTTTATTATGTTTACTGATGTCTACATAATGCCACTTACATGTTGTTTTTCATTTTCTAGAAAGTCCCTTAATGGTATTCTTGCATTTAGGAGTTGCATACTGTTCAAACCTGAGTCACTCATGTGGGTTTATGGACCTCTTGCTCATCGACATCTGTGTAACCAGTAAAACTGAGTGTCCTTAGAAGACATCAATAATTTTTATACATCCTCTGCTGGTCAAGCTCTGCAATTACATTGACAATAAGAGAAATAATGAGAATAGCGAGATTAAAAAAAATGAGAAAGGAGAAAAATTCTTAAGTAGTGTTGGAGGTCACAACATTAGATGAACTAGCAATAATGTGTGAAAGTTCATCAAACTATTGCTGGCTCTTTATCATCATCTGTCACTCTGTATTTATACTCCTGAAGGATCCCAATGGTAAAAACAGGTTTATTTTTAATGTCCCTGATCATTTCAATTTGATCTTAAGAGCTTGTGTGACACATGATAGCACAGACTGTTTTATGATCCTGTCACAATGTAATGCAAAAAGGCTGTTATTGAAAGATGGGGCAGTTATAAACTATAATGGACATGACAGCAAACCTGCAAGCTGGTATGTGAGCAATGAATTACAGCACTCAGCTCTGCTGCTGGTTTCACATGCAAAGGGATATTTACATAAGGGTCTTAAAGGTGGTGCAGCAGCAGCAGCACATTAGCAATATTTCATATCACACAGAACAAACCAAGCAGCTTTCTGTTGGTCAGCGTGGTAAATTCAAGTGACCAACTTGAGCGAAATCTGCGTAGGGAACTTTTTTTTGCCCTCATACAAAACTCTCAATCACAAAGATTCCTATTGAAATTACTCAGTTTCGTCAAACAAAGGTAAAAGTGACAGCATCTTAAGAGGGTGGAAAATGGTCTAATACTAAATATAAATACATTTAAAACTAAAATATGACACATTCTGACATGATCACTTTGCTAACAAAGGACCTCTTAAAAATAATAAAAAACTGAAAAAAGGAACAAAATAAGTGCAACAAAATTAAATAAAATAATTGTAAAAATAATAAATAAAAATATAAGATATGATAAATGAGATATAAAGAGACTGTATTTTTTTAATATTGAGTACCTTGTTTATATATGTCAAAATGAATGCACTTCACTGAGCCATACATTTCTAAATTGACAATGTATTCAAAACTGCATGTAAAGAGCAACCCAAAACAGTCACTATGTGCCTACAGTACATCAGTTGATGATCTGCAGCTCAACACAATTTCTAATTTGGCTGTATCTCCACATCATTCAAACTGTGTCCCCAAAAGAAGGAAAATAATTGTCTATCAGGCTTGTATGATAAACATTGTTTGCAAAGCAATGGATCAAGCTCATGGCTTAAAAACGCAATGCCACTGAGCTTTATCCGATTACAGTCCGCAGCAACACAGTTTGCTGAATGACGCTCTGTTACAATTACTTTTGATCATATACTCTCATTATATATGCCAGCAGAACAATTTAAGCAATTTTAATACTTCCATCATGAATAATGTTGTACATACTAAGAACAATGGAATAAAATCTGTTCACTATTCACTAGGGCATATTTGCTGTTTTTCATAATTCAATAGCACTGACCTCGTTTTTGGATAGTTTATCATAAGGTAATTAATCTCGATGCTTCATAGATCCATGACAATTATTCCAGGGCAGTTGACTTCCCTCCCTCCTTTTTTTAATTAGCACATTGTAGGATTTTATGAATAAAAAATGCTAGTGCGCTTCTCTATGTGCTCACAGGGGACTCGTTTTGCCTTTTGGCCCAGATTCTTTGCTTTAAGCTTTCATTAGGTAATCTCACTGACGTACAGTATATTACCTATCCTCTCGCTCTCTCTATCACACACACTTTCCCTCTCACTCCTTCCTCAGACCTCTCTTGCAATCTTTCTGTGGCTCAGCAGTTTCTTCCTTCTAAATAAAAACCAATTAGTCTTGCCACCTACATTAAATATAGGCTAGAGGAGCCACCTATTCATCTTTAGAGGCTGACACCTCTGTTGAGGCGCTGGAAGACAACAAGAGGAAACATTAGAATATCTGTAGACAGGGGATGCAGCCGAGGAAACGCTTTTCCTAAAATAAATATATAATGATCAATGAAAGCTTGTTCTGTACTAAATCATCAGAGTTTGGTATAAAAATCATACAGTTCAATAAACAGGTTAATATTGAGTTACTTACATTTTACACACAACATTGCCAGTTAAATTGTGTATATATTTGTTCCAGCAATTAAAATAGTTCCAAACGAAGCCACAGCGTAATCAACTATTGTGCATTTCTGAGAAACACACAGTAGTGGTGCTATTGAATAAATCAGCATCTTTGAATGAATTGGTTGAGTAAATTATTCAATGACTCACTCATAAAAACAGTGGCTGTGTCCAAAATTGCATACTCTCTAAAGTGGGTACTTCTTTTGAATAAATAAACACTTCACAATGGTTAAAAGATTATGTTCTTTATTTGTGTAGTATGAATGAAATCCGCATGTACTGTATATCTGTCATGTTGTCATTGTCAGTTGCGTCATTTCAGTCTTATTCGTGATTCCTCTCCTGTTGCCTAATGGAATAGTAAAGCGTCCATCAAATACACACTTCAAATTCTTGCTATTTGGTTACTTTTCGCCTACTGTTTTATAAATACTATGAATTTGGATGTACTACTCTTTTCACATACTGTTTTTCATCTACTATATAGTAGGGAAGTATGCAGTTTGGGATGCTGCCAGTCACTTGTTTCATTCCTGAATGAATCAGTGTGTTTGAACGAATCACTTTTGTGAATGATTCAGTTAATCACTTGTTGCCACCTACTGGCATATCAATGTAATCTGCAGAATGAAAAATCCCTACTACTGGTAACACACAGACTGGCAGTCTGTCTGAAATGCATAAACAGACAAGCAGCATGATACAAACAGTAAAAAGTTCTAGGGCTGTTTGAAAATCTGTCAGAAAATGTCAGCCCTGTAAGGACACCGGCAAAGGATAAGTATCGCTTTTTATGTCTCCTCTTTCCTACTACTTGTTTCACTTCTGTTTCAGTTTTTTATAACCATTTCTTACTATGTGTCAGTAAGTTGTTGCTATTTTAGCATGTGTGTTTGGCTCAGTGTTATTTTTTGTAGGATTACTGATAATCTACTGTAGTTTGATTTTTATTAGTTATCTGTTTTAGTTTTAGTTACAGTTGTAGTAATGTTGTCATTTTATTAGTTGTTTATTATGTCTATATAGGTTTTTTTATTAAGTTTTAGTTTTATTTGAGTTATTTCAGTACTTCAACATACAAAATGGAAATGAAATAATATATATATATATTGAATGTATTTATATATATGTACATGTATATGTGTGTGGCTGTACATACACATATGTAGTTGTTTTTTGGTGTTTGGCTTAGTGTTATGTTAGAATCATTATTATACTCATACCTTTTGTTCTTTAATATTTTGAATTGTTTTTAGCTTTATTTTTTTGTTTTCATTTAAATGTTTAGTTTTGAAATGTTGTTGTATGCATTTGTCATTTTTATTTAATTTCTTTTATTTTCTTAAATGTATATATATAGTACTTATACAGTTTTAGCTTTTAGTTTTAATTACTTTTTCTTATTTGTAAGTCGCTTTGGATAAAAGCGTCTGCCAAATGACTAAAAGTAAAAAGTAAAGTAAAGAATGTCAATTTTGATTCGCTTGTGGTCCGACACAGTGTGAGGGGCTGTTTTATACACACAGATGCCCTGGAAGATCTAAATAACTGCACTCCACTTTAGAGAGGATTACGACCAGAAGCCAAATGACAGGCCCCTCATATCATTCTGTCTTCCCCCAGCCATTACAGCCATGCTCTAAAAAACAAGACGTGACACAAGTAGGATTTTCACCTCAATACTCAAACTTTAATACACGGTGACACAAGCATTCGATATAAGTACACTATATATAGATTTACTCACTCATGAATCTGAAATGTATCATATAAAGCTCTCCATCTCCAATCAGCCTGTCTCAAACTGTTACCATAAGAAATGCATCTTATTCCCAAAGGAATATGGTATGCCATCTGAAGTATAACTAAGAGTCTACATAATTGAAGAAAATCCTCATGCAGTTCACCATTAGTACATTCTGCAGCACATCATGGCTTTGGCTGATATGTAATGTTGAGCTGCACCAACTTGGCAAACACAAAAGTAAACTTAGATCAGTGCCATCACAAGTGTTGAAATTTATGTTCCATCCATCCATCCATTCATCCATCCATCTATAAGGCCTATGAACCTTCAAACTTAAAAGCTGTTTAAACTTTCAAATGGCAACATTTGAAGTTGGTCTTGACAAATTAGATTCAAATGTCATAATTTCAAAAACATTAACTTTAAAATTTGAATTGCAAATCTGCATCCTGTTTGCTACCTCAATTTAAATTATTTTCTGTTGTATAAATTATGTTATTTAAATTAAATTCTGAATAAGCCAGAGGAATATCAGACGCTAATTGGTAAAGTACTAAAAATAAGCTGTGTCTGATAAGACATTGACATTTAAAACTGATCTCTGGTGTTAAATCTTACGTAAGACTCAACATAATTCCATTATGTCTTTCAGATGTTATGTTTCAGTCTGCCATGTGGACAACAGATCATCAATACAGTCAAAACTGTTTTTTTGCTGATAAACAAACACAGCACTTAGATCTTTTTTCTCATTGCTCACAAGTGGAACAGATGTCTGTTTTTTCAACTGTAATCATTAGAAAAAGTCTGTTCGCTGTAATGGTTGGACGTGAATTACACACTTGGGCTAGATGACATCTTTAAATACGATGTGACAGCAGTAACTCAAATCTTACATGCTGGTGATAACAAGAGGACAGTCGACAGCTCAGTGGTGCCGCTGACACACTAACGTCCTGGCATATTGATCATTAGGGCCGATTCTGTGCTTTCACCACAAGTACTTACAGTTACTATGGTTATAGTCGCAACACTTTCCAACTAAACCAAGAGAACTGATGCTTTTGAGTAGGGCTAATGAATTACTGGTAGGGGGTGTTGGTCACAGGCAGACTGTAGCTGACAGGAGGCCATGTGACCTACTTTCCACCCCCCACCATCCCCAAATCCAAAGTGCCATGGCCAGGCGTGCATGCCAGACTTCCCATGGGCACAGGGGTGGAGCAGTGCCAGCAAACAGCTATGCAATTATTTGCTCAACCCTGACCAGAATGAACGGGGATTACTTTGGCTAGTTTATTTGAAAGGTGCTTTTAAAGGTTGCCTTTATTGTACAGATGCCATGCTGAAAAATTAGAACAAAAATCAAACAGCTGACCTCTTATCAACCACTCTAAACAGCCTGTACAGTAGATTACAGCAAACAGAGAGAGGTCATTTGTAAATGAAAGAGCTTACTGTGGATGCAGTTTTTGGAAACATTACATTCGTGGCACTCTAAACAAAATGGGTAAACACAGATACAATTACAAATGTGCTAAGGGTGAGTGTGCACTCTGCACATTTGTGCGCACACATTTTTAGCACGTTTGTAATTGTCTAAAGTTCTGAAATAACAAATCTAATAAAAATGATTCTATTTTTCATTTTTTTATACTTTCATATGTGTATATATATATATATATAGGCACACAACTGTTCAAAAGTTTGGGGTAATTTTTTGAAAGAAGTCTTTTAACCATTTCATAACTTTTCTATTTTAACATATTTTAAAATGTAATTTATATCAAATGTAATTTATATTAATTTTCAGGAGTCTCAGCCTCCAGTCTTTAATGTCACAAGGTCCTGCAAACTTCATTCTAATATGCTAATTTTTTATTATCAGCAATGATGAAACTCTAACCCTTTGAATTAGAATATATATATATATATATATATATATACATTGACCTACTGATATATATATTAATTCTTACTGACCCCTTTTAGAGTGTGTGCGCAGATTTTATTATGTCTTAGTATTTTGTATGTCAAAAATCTTATTATTTTTACATTAAATTACACAAGCCATATATTACAATATTTAAAAAAACGCTTTTTAATCCCACATTTTCAGTGTGGTCTCAGATATTTGAACCCCAGTTAGACTTTTTAAACATCATGGGATGGTCTATAGGAAAGAGTATGCAGAGAAGTGTACTAGCATAAAGAGTGATAGAGTGTTACGAGCATAAAGAAGGAAGAGGAGGATCGATATTTCCCTCCCCATATGTGGTGCATTTTGTCAATATGGCCCCAATATGGTGCTAACACATTCAATAAACCCCTGTTCTACATTACTATACCTTTTTCTGTTATATGATCTTCCTGATTTGTTGGGTAATGAGATTAAATCAGATAAATCAGATGAAAAGCATAATGTCATTTTACCCAACTGGTTTCTTGTTTACAGTGGTTTAGATGCATTTGTTTCTCACATGGCTCATTTGCTGTCTACTCTTTTTCAGCAGCGTTTACCACTTGCCCTTGGCTCATCATTGCTCAAATTAAGCTAAACTTTATTTGGAAGTGGACACAAATGCTGTGAAAACAGCATCAGAGATTTAATTTCTGCAATAGCGACAGTAATTTCTTATATTTTTATATTATTCTTATAATTTCTCTAATTTCTTATAATTTCTAATTTCACTAGTATATATATATATACACACACACACACATATATATATATATATATATATATATACACACACACACACATATATATATATATATATATATATATATATATACACACATACACACTTGATGAGAAGATCTGTTTGTCTTTCTAATCCAGGAATCAATATCATTGACCCAATGAGTTGCTCCTGATCAATTGCAATTACTTTTAAGGAAAACCACAGGGATGGAGAAATAACTGTAACATCAGAGCTGCTAAATGGTAAACGATTAACATCAACTTTTAAAGAATGAGGAACACATGGTGCTTATTCCCTATGGACTGGCTTCATTCACACAGTTGTGCTTCGGATTGAAAACCATATTACCAACAGACTCTCGATTCATCCTGTTCACACAAAAGCTTACAGAAGCAGCTCAAATCAAGCCTGTATGAATGAATAACCAAAGTCAAGCCCCTTTCTGTTCATAGAAAGGTCAAATACGCTTACTGTTATATGTCTCATAACAGACTACAGTAATTATTAGGCTTAATTATGTTCACATTCAGAGAGAACACAATGGTGTCGCAAATTGATATAAAAATTGATATCAAAACAAAATTCAATAAAAAAAGAACCTTTATGTAATTTTCTCAGTATTTTTTCTCACTAGTGTGTTTTGCCTCAAAGAGTGAAAACATCCAGCTACATGTAACATTAACATTAGCCAGTACGCTGCCAAGCTGTTTATCTGTTGTCTTTGTATTTCTTAAGGAACACAAGAGCCTGGCCAGAGATGATTTGCATTCTTGTATTTGTCAAGTCGACAGTAGTTAACATTTAATGAAATGGCAGACAGTGCAAAAAAGCTCTGAGCACAGAGCAGTGACAAACTATATTGCAAAGCATCTGCTGTTTTTTTTTTTTGATATATGCAAATCTTCTACTGGAGTGGAAAAACACAAAAGTCCTATTTATTATCCCCTGTGGGTACATGTGAAAAGTTTAAAGCATTTCACGACTCATGCTCTGGAGGACCTAATTTATGATGCATGCATATTTAATATGAATTCTTATTATACAGAGTGCTCCTGACTTTCTGGTCAGCATTTTAAATATATCCTTTAAAGGAATAGTTCAGCCAAAATTTTGTCATCATTTAGTCACCCTTAAACTTGTTTGAATTGCATTCCTCTGTGGAACAAAAGAAGATATTTTGAAGAACAACACTGGACCCCTTTGACATATAGACAAAACACACACATACAGACGTGTCAAAACCTCTTCTTTTGTGTTCCACATGTATGGAAAGACATGAGGGGGAAAATATTCCCTAATGAATCAGCACTGAATCACATTAAAAGCTTGTGAATCAGAAATGAACTAAATATGAAAATGCTGATTGATACCCAGTCCTACTCACTATATCTTGATCCAATTATTTAAAACGTTCACTCGTGGCATAAATCAAATCAATCGCTAAGTCCAAGATGACTGCAACATTGGCGTGTATAACATAAATACTGAGCGTGCCATTATTCTGTACATCTGTACTATTACAGCAAAAAAGTGTGGATCTCAAATCACAAGTTTGGTTTTGTATAGAGAAAGTGAATATAGACCAATGTAGTACACTAAAGTAGACAATATAACAGCCCTTTAAGAGCTTTGAAACATCCCGTTTGCCTGCATACAGCACAGATAGGTTTAAAAGGGTAAGGTTGTGCCTAACCCTGTCTATCTCTAATACCAGACGTTGTCAGAGTTAAGCAATACTCTCATATACTTCAGTAAGAAAAAAAAAATCACAAACCAAGACCTTGCCCACATGTTATGCAGGTCACACCTGCACATTGCGTCACACTTGCATGGCACACATTCAGGGTAAAAAATAAGATACTGTCTGCTCATGGCCAATCAAAAGAGAGATTTGAGTGTTGAGCTCTGCCAAGGTTTAATGAAATACAAGACAGACTGAATACAAGCTAAATAAAATATCTTTCTATTTTTTTTTTAAATCTTTTTTTAACCTCTGTTCAACTGAGTGGTGACCCGCTGAGAAGTATAAATATATTTATAAAATTACTTATCTTGTCATTGACAATAACAGCATTGAAATTGCTTATTTTTCGCTGGAGTATTTTGATTATAATGTGAATTTTGTGGTCATTCAGGCAGTCAAAGCTTAAGATTGAAGGTGTTGCATTCTAGCTTTGTTATTATTCTGTGATACAATGTTCCAGTGAACTCTCCACTACAAGATGATTCCTCACTCTTATAAGTGCTCACAAAAATGTTTCCTTTTCAAAGCAGTTTTAACCCTGAAATGAATAGTAACTTTTCAAAAGATATGTTTAAAAACATACATACTTGCATGAGAATCTAGTCGTATCAGCAGCATAAGCAGTTAATGACCATGATCAGCCACATACTACCTACTTTTAGAGCTGGATAAAAATGCAGATTTTCTGATTAATTCATTTGGATCATGATACAGGTCCTTAAAATCCCAGATCAATCTGCTATAGCTTCACTATGCTACACTATAGCTATTTTCAGTGGCTGTGAACCGCTTTTCAGCGCCAGCAAAATAAATCACATTATACCTGAATTGTGAAATTGAGTTCAAAACCTGTATTAAATCTGTGCACCACAGCAAAAGAAAGAAAGAAAAAATATTGATTTGTCCCTTTTCCATGCCAAAAAGTACCAAACATGGTCAGTGTAACTCAATTCATGAACAAATAACTCTTATGAGCTGATTCTTTTAATGAATTGTTTCAAACAACAAGTTATGGTTTGAACTAGTCTGTATCATTTTGGTATGCGAGCAAAATGGACATAATTGAAAAACTGAAATGTACCCTAATGAATCAGCATTGAATGAATTGAAAGATGCAAATCATAATTAAACTGAATCTGAAAATGCTAATTGATACCTAGCACTACTTTATCTTGATAACCCCCATCACGGACTGCGTTCACATAATCAAATCAATATGTAAAAGTCCAAGACAACTATAACATATACAAAAAAGAAGAAAAATGGTTTCCTTAACAACATCATAATGCCCTATCTGAAGGTGAGTTGTAGGGCTCTGCTGAATATCTTTATCTGCCCTTCAGCTCTAAAATGGTTATGGAAATCGAGAGCATTTTGATGCCTGTGTGTTATTCTCAGTTCAGGTGATAGTTCACTATGCAGCTGGTGTCAAACCCAACAGATGTGTATTTCTTACCTGAGGGAAAGCATATCTTTATCTTTGTACCTGAGGGAAACCAAGCACTTCTTTCTGTGAAGTAATGTATATATAACTGTACCTACAAACTGACTGTATGTACAAGCAGGTTAATAACTCATATGGGTGAGTGGGTTGCATAAAACTTGGTAATAAATGTACATACTGAGACAGATAAGTGAGAAGTTACAAGAATTCATAAAGCCTCCAAGTGATGGGGAATTTTTTTTTTTTTTTTTAGTTGTCTCTGAACAGTGTGTGTCATTGAATGTGGGTTTATATACACAGTGGATAAGGACGGTACACTCATCGGCTAAATACAGTCTGAATGGGCATTTCTGGAGGATTTTAAAGAGTTTGTCTTTATAATAGCACTATGATATTAATGGTGTAATCAATAAATCCTGTTATTCTATTCTGAATAGAACATTATTCATTTGATAATGTTTATGACATAAAACATTATCAAACTGCATTAGAAAGTCAAAACTTTTTGTAGTTCAACATTCACAAACAATACTACCTGCAGTTTTACTAAGAAATGTACCTAGCTTTAAGATTTGTATCATTTGGATGTTTTTTGTCAAAACCATGAAAGACTTGAGAATTGTCAGTCCAAGCTGCTTTACCATAAACTCTCTGAAGTGGATGGAAGTTTTAAGGTCTAAAGCATTGGCAGAACACCAAATGTCTCAAATGGACTGTATAGCAGATTCTACCGTTTAAATTGGAAGTGAGATGTTACATTTGAGTTTACAGCTGTCTCCTATCGGGCTGATTTGTGGATGTTCAAAAACCACCAATTTAGCAAAGAACACAGCATGCCTTAAACATTATGCTGCTGTACACTGTAATTATTTGACACCTCTGTATTCCTGGAAATGAGTTTTTAAACACATTTTATTCGGACTGAAAACAGCCTACAGCTCTGATATGTGAGAGATGCATCAGTTAAAATTCTTATATAATATAAATTAAATAAAGCACTTTAATGGACAATTCTGTCATTTTTTTCAGACGTCACTGTCAGAGATTTTGCTACAAATAACCATTACCCATTACTTTGACAGAAAAGGTTAGACTGTGGGGGTAAATTTTCAGTCAAGTACTATTTTTAACCATCGTTAAAGGGACGGGTTGCCAGTTCTTGGCCTTCTCTTTAAATCTGCTTTCATAACATGAACAAGGCAACTGGAACTGTGGTCGTGCAATCTGGTCACCTGGGGGGTATTCCAAAAAGCAGGTTATGTGACATAACCGGGTATGTTTGAGGATAAGCGAGCGGATAACCTCAGCTTTCGGTTCCAAAATCGGAGGTTACTTTTAGTGTATGTAAGAAACCATAGTAACTTGCTCTCTGAAGATAACCTGCTCTGGAGTTAATGATGAAGTGCTAATATAAGTAATAAATAAGGTAATATATTATTCTAATATGGTTATTATATTTATTTTATTGACATACTGTATATAACAGTTATCTTTATAAATGATAAATTATATAATTATTTATTATATTTATTTATTAAATTTTATATGATCATCTCACACATGGATCAGCATTTTCTATAATGTCTAAATTCTAAATCAAAATACATATCTGATATGACTCTATATAATTAGCATCAAACAAACAATATAATTCATATTCTCAAGGATTAAAGGTTAAACGGAAAAAAAATAAAAATGATTGCACAACCATCAATTAGGTGGCGATATGCACTAAGCATGTAAATGACCATTGAACAAAAGAAGAAGAAAGAAACAGCATGGCATGCTTTTTCTTAGCGTCCGTTTCCATAGTGACTCGTCGATTCTCACTCTGTTGAGAATGTCTTGAGTCTTAACCAGGAACATACTCTGAATTGAATGAACTTACTCCCGGACGTGTTTTTGGAACCACATACCTCGAGTAAGCAAGGTTTGGGGTTAATCAACCGAAAGTTCAGGGTTTAGCTGACGGTAAGTTAACCGTGCTTTCTGGAATACACCCCAGGTTAAATGAACAATATCCCATAAAATCTTAAAAAACAAACAAAAAAAACACTTAAAATCTTTCTTTTATCACCGCAAATGTCTGTCTGTCTATTTTTTAATAGGTTGCTATAAAACTGTATTTTCTCTCTTTAGCATCACAGCTGATCCCTTTTAGCATTTTCTAAATGAGGGAAATGCAATAGACAAGATAACTCTTCAGAAAACCGATGACAGAAAACATCTTGAATTATCAGTCGATATTTAAAGTTTGGTAATCAGTTTTCAGTTTGGACATTATGAGCTATCACTGGATGGAAAAGAGCTGTGTTAAGATTCTTTAAAAGTTCTCCTTTTTCCCCAACTGAATAAAAAACAACAACATGTGGGTTTGGAATTACCTGAGGTAAAACAAATGACAGAATGTTCATTTTTGGCTGAACTATCCCTTTAGTATTTTTATACATTTAAAATGGTAATGTTGTATTCTTTATCTGAATCATATAAAGATATGGTGCACTCACTGAGGGCACTGAAGCATAATTTCCTGCTATGAAACTATTTATTTATTTAGGTGCACTGCAATACAAATTAGATTTACTTGACTCTTATCACCTGTGTCATATCATTACAGTGCTCTAGTTACTTGCCTCCTTAGAACTAGTTTAGAGCTGGAAATTTGGTTCAACCATGATGTCAGTGTATGGCAAGCCGTTTTAACATTTAATCTATAAGCCGTACTGTAACTTTACAAAAGACACTAGTACCTAAAGAATAAGCACTAGTAGCTAATGAATAAGTACTAGTACTTAATGGAAAAGATACTAGTATCTAAAAAATAGGTACTAGTACCATGAAAATAGATACTAGTACGGCTTAAAGATTAAATGTTACAACGGCTTTCCATAGTCAGTGTGGCTCCAGAATCATGTCTCAATACTAACAACGCGCGCAGTGCAATCGATGGCATGAAATGCGAATGACGCATACAGGACAGCTTGAGGATTTCCTCCCCACACGTGAAAGTATGACGTCTACCACCCCTCCGCACCTTTAACTTTCACAACACGCGAAGCCTTGTGCCTACGTTGGGCATCCGACAGGCTGCTTACACGACTTCACTTTTGCGCATGATACTGCGGTTCCGACGCCACTTCACGCTCCAACTCACCTTGAAACGCGGTGCTCTCAGTTTTTACGTGGGGAGCGACGGGGAGGCGACCAATCCCCGCCCCGATTTCTCCCCCACCGGCCAATGAAATTGGAGCGGGGGCGGAGCTAACATCTAAATTGTCAGCTTGGTTTCACGCTGGCATTGCTATCAAGCCGCGTCTGGCTGCCGTGAGCTGGTGCAGGTGCTCTATTTCATCGAGAGAGGACGCGAAAGGAAAGAAGGGGAGGGAAAGAATGAAGGGAACCGTCGGTGAAAAGTATGCAGGGCATGAATAAAAGGGCATCAGCAGCTGACAGTGTGTCTAACGTCCAGGGGCTCGGATAAGAATGATTTATTGAAAGGGGCACTTTGAGATATGATGAGGTTTCTGTCTGGTTGGCAATAGTACTATGATTTGGTATGTGGCCACTTTGATAGCAAGTGTATTCAGCACCAGAGGAACAGCTGCTCAAGGTGAGTTGAAGTGCAATTTATTATATAAAGCCTTGAGTTTGCTAAGTTATTTTCAGTCGTTAATATTTTTTTTCTGGGATTGGTTCAACTTGGTTTATTTTATTTTATTTTATTTTATTTTTTAAATATTTGAATGGTATCTTGTTCATGTTGAATATTTTAATGTGAACACTATATCAGTTCTGGGTTTTTTTTCTAATTATTTTGGATTATACATTTCTCTTTATTCATAAATATTATTGCTGTGTCATTGGTTAGTGACATTTCTGTTGAAGTGCTGTTTTCAAATAATTTGGTCTGAAGGGTTTGAGCTGGTGCTTTTTATTCCAACCATTTTCACCTGTTCTTCAATCCCATGAGCAACTTTAGGCTTATATACTTCATATTAAGTGGGTTCTGTCAAATTAAAGGGCTTGATCACCCCAAAATGAACATTTTGTCATGATTTACCCACCAAAAGGAGATGGTACCATTGCATATTTGTGGTAACTGAGGCTGTCATTTTAGCTAACATGTCCTTTATGGTTTGCAACCTCAGGAGATTGAGTAAATGGTCATTTTTGGGTAAAAATATCCTTTTAAGCTCTGACATGGGGAACTTTAATTACACATCTTAAGGTGTTATTAATGGGGATACTGTTATGTATAACTGGTATGGTGTTCAATAGTATTTTATTATATCAGTCTTTTTGGCTGTATATATTAGTTATTCGTTTTGAATATTATGCCTTTGTAGACCTTGCAGATGACTTTAGCTTTTTTCACACAAGAGAACTCTAAAGGAGCCATCATATTTGTAATCCAAAATGTGTTCTGTGCATCTGATCGACCTTCAGACAAGTTTAAATAAGTGGTGTGTCTTTATTTCAGATGTTGGGTTCATGGACTCACATAGCCCTGCATTTTCCAACTTGTCCACTAGAGGGCTGCTAACAGTATAGCAAGGAGAATCTAATCTTGGGTCACATGAGAACTTTTTCATAGCATGCACTTTGAATAATTATGCATTTCCCATGTTGAGAGAACCATTATACCAGGTTCAATATGTGGCTGTAGATGTAGGTGATATTTAACCCTAATTTATATGTATATAAAGTATAACTTGATCACTTTACCTTGTTAAACTTGAGCTGTCATCCGCTTAATCTGACAGTGAGACGTTTTTCACCTTGCTGTTCTGACTGTGCGCTTTGCTACATATGCTCAGTGTCTCCCTCCTGTGTGTCATAGTCATGCTGCACTACCACAGCCCCAATGCAGCTCTCTCCCTGCCCTCACCCTCCCGTCTCAAGCTGGCAGCTAGCAAACAGGCCCGCAATCACCAGCTACAAACCTGGCCAGGTGCCAGATCTCTGCTTTGTTGCTCTGTCTAAACAGAGGACTTGAAGCAGCAGACTGAGAGCCATGAGCTGATGCGTTGCTTCAGGTAGGCCCTCGAGGCTCAATGCTAGGTGACCGCACTGAACTTGTTGAGACCTCCAGCAGTCCACCTCAGGAACAGATCATCTTCCCTCATTATAAGAGCTTGTGCCTAACATCTGTCCCGTTTAAACTTGTTTTGCCAAATCAACATATCTGTTCGAATGTCATTTTGACAGGTGCTCAAATTGTTCTTTTTATCTAAATGTATCTAGATTGGCACCAAGGAGGTTTATAATACCAGGAGAGAGTTATCAGAGAGCATTTCTGTTCATGTCAAGAGATTTGAGCCAATCACCTGAGTCCTAAATGACATGTGATAAATAAAATTAAATTAAATATAGCAGTATTATATAACAATAATGTTACGAAATATTATTACAATTGAAAATAACTGTTTTCTATTCAAATATATTTTAAAATGTAATTTATGTCTGCAATGGCAAAGCTGTGTCTTTCAGAAAGCTTTCTATTATGTTGATTTCTTATTATTATCAATGCTGAAAACTGTTGTAGTTTTTCCCCCCCCAGGATTTTCTAATGAATAGAAAGTACAAAACAACAGCATTAATGTGTAACATTATAAATGTCTTTACTTTTACTTTTGATCATTTTGATTTACCCTTGCTGAATAAAAATATAAATTTCTTAAAAAAAAAAAAAACGTGTTGACTCCAAACTTTTGGACATTTTTCACATTATATTATATTATATTTCTGAAAAATTACCTTTTATTCTCCACAATGCCATAGTTACAGCATATACCAGAAATTGCGAAAAGGCCATGTTAACCAGCCAAATCTTGACTCCTTGATTTGAACAGACAGGATGTTATTTGAGCTGATGTGGATACATGTGAAATGATGGTGATTTGTTTTAGCAGTTAGCACCTGCTAGCAGACTAGATTCTGCCGCGTTCTTAACCCTTAGGCGTTGTTGATGTAGCTGCCAGCTGGAAATGGAGAATCTAAAGAAAGCTTGCTCTGGAGGTTTGTATCGGAGTCTATGTTTCATGGAAAGTCTGTTAGAGGATGGCTAGGGGGGACCTGACAGCTGCTCATTTTTAAGCAGTGTTGGATAACATTGGATGTGGTTTCCAACAGTCATTACTTCTCTTTTATTCTCAGGTTGTGATGGCTTGATCCTCATCCAGTGGAATGATAAGTTTGTAGACCTCTTCCATGTGGAAAAATTAAAATTGTTTATATAACAACAAACAAGCTGCCTGTCATCACATCTGGATGAGGTTCCAACACAAATCACACAAGCATGTCGTTTTTATATAGTCGTTTATGTGTTTTGGTACTACAAAAAAAAGAAAAAAAGAACCCACAAATAGCTATATTTCAACTCGTTGGCTCTCTTGACCAATTCTTTTGATGTCTTGTAATTAGACAAAAAAGCTGCAGAATGTGAAGCACAGAGGGCACAGCTGTGGCAGCCAATTTCCAAATGCATTTTGTTGGCTCCAGTAATTCTGAGTGAGGGGTAATGCTTTGGTCAATAAAGAACAAAGTGCAGTTACAACTATTAGAACACAGAAAGTTTTTTTTATTTTACAGTTACTTCTTATTTGTTTTTGGGGTTTTTGCCTTTTTATAGGACATAAAATTTAGCAAACAAAACAATAGAAAAAGAAGCTGGACCCCAAAATAATAATAATGATTAAAAAAAAAAAAATCTTAATCAGTGTTTTGTCTTGTTTTCCAGTAAAAATATATAACAATCATTTTTTAAAGTTGTAAATAAAATAGATGAATGGAGTAGGCCTATGTTTTACAACATTTATTTCTATTGCTTATATATATATATATATAAAGAGTTCTGGATCATTTAGGAATTGACACACAGTATAAGCGTATGTAAATTTGAATAAACTCATCTATTATTTTGTTTTGCGAACTAAATGCAAACATCTTTTATGTAAAATTTCTTATTCAGGAGAGTACTAAATAAAAAATAACATGCATTTTATATGATCCCTTTTATTTGGGTAAAATAATTCACATTTTGCAGATTCTGCAAGGTGTATGTAAACTTTGACCACAACTGTATATACAGTAAACACACACACACACACACACACACACACTAGTAAGGATATGGTCATCTTAGAGATAGGGCACTGAGAAGTCCAGTTGGTTGCATGTACAGTGAATGTCTTGTTCAGTTTTACACAGGAAAATAGCTCCCCAGTGCTGTAGACTCTGATGTGAATGTCTTATCTATGTCTGTGGCTGGATTCCATTTCTACTTTCTCAGCACTTCAAAGGCTGTTTCCTGTCTCTGATTCTCTCTTTCCTCAACACTCTCAGTCTAGTCCGCCACCACAGCCAGTTATAACACATGTGCCCGAGCAGACTCCCCGCTGAAGCAATAGAAGAGTTTGTCTCATTCAGAAATTTGTGGGAAGAGTCTTTCAGAACTGGATGTTTTTATTATCCACAGACTCATTCAGCTGTTAGGAAGATGAATATATTCTGGCCATTATCTGAGCTTCTGTCTTTCTGGGGAGAATAATGGAAGGATAGAGTGATTTCTGTAACTTTGCTGTTGAGTTATTTCTGTAACTTTGCTCTGTTGTTCCTCACTTTAGTCTTGACAACAGTTAAACAACAGTACAGTTTTTTGAATGCACTGTACATCTCTATCCCTCACAGCGGCTTTTTTTGTTACTGTCAGAAATTAAAATGGCGCTACCCTAAGGTCTATATCTTTAAACCCTTGTCTCTTAATATTTTTTTATTAATATCCTCCTCAATGAAATCACTCACCAAACACATCCTGTAGAAACCCCATGAACCTTGAGTGCTTTAGCATCAATTTTTCACCAACGGCAGTTCTGCGTCCCGATTGATGTGGATAGAAAGTAACAGGCCACTGCTGGCCCAGGGCGAAGGGCTCGTTCCATAAAAGTCACTAACCCTTATATGTCAATCAGCTGGTATTTGGGCCAGCATTGACTCATGTCCCCCTCCCCCAAATGCAGTCTTCCTTTTCCTCTGTTTGATAGATGCATGCAAGACAACACAAGATGTTCCATCCCTTCAAAAGAGCCCTGTGGAATTTGGTTAATTATGCATGACTTAGCTCTGGCGTTGAAATAAAACAGTATGATTCTAATTCAAGCTCATCAACCGCTGAAAAAAAACCCTCCCATGTTGGAGAACATGCCAGATGACTGTTTTATTTATGTCAAGGTACTCACTTACTCCATTTAAGTGTCATCAAATATGTAGATTTTATACAGCAATGTAAAATGATCAAGCTTACATGTATGCATTTGGTAGACACTATTATCCAGTGTGACTTTTACATTGCTACCACCACTTAAAGAACCTAGTTTACCTTTTAACCTTCTCTTTGGGATATTTTATGCATGTATCGTCCACGCTGGGAATGGAAGAACTGGGTTTTTTCATGGACTGTGTGTTTACTAAGTGGAAAGCAGCCTCTTGGTTCAAGTAAAAACTACAGCTTAATGTCTGATTTAGCATTATTCTATTGACCGATACCCTAAAACAAGCCTGCAGTGGCCCTTTAAGGGGCCACTTAGGGCTAGCCTAAGGGCCCCCAGCGGGCTGCCAGCGCAGGGCCCCTGAGAATTTGCTCATTGGCAAAATGTTGGCCCCTTAGCGCTGGCCCTGCATAGGTAGCCCTTACTTAGCCCCCAGGAAGCCCACACTAGGCCCACACAGGGCCCGCACTATTAATCTACAACAGGGGTGCCCAACCCTGGTCTACCTTCCTGCAGAGTTCAGTTCCAACCCTGATCAAACACACCTGTCTGTAATTATCAAGTGCTCCTTCAGATCCTAATTAGTTGGTTCAGTTGTGTTTGAACAGGGTTGGAACTGAACTCCGCAGGAAGACAGATCTCCAGGAACAGGGGTGGGCACCCCTGATCTACAACAATACATATGTTTCACTATCAATACTTTCCAGCTACTATAACTTAAGTCTTTGGGAAATTATTTTCAGTTATTATACATCTGAAATGGATGCAGTCACCACATAACTAATGTCTGTGTTGTCAAAAATGTACAGTAGTCAAAGGGATTTCAAATCAATTTATTAAATACAAAATAGAAAACATTCAATTCAGGTTAATACAGCTACATATAGCCAAAAATGTAAATACACAAAAGTAAAAAAACAAACAAAAGAAAGCAAACAAACAACGTAAGATTGTAGTATTTCGTCATGTGAAAGATGATGTGTGCGGAAGTCTTATCTGTAGTGCATCAATTTCCAAACACTGTCCATAGCTGAAGTTGGCTGATAGAAAATTAATAATCCAACCTCTTGTAATGAAAACTCACCATAGCTCTCAAACGCCAGACTCTTCCTAACCAGGAACAGTCAAAATTAGTCCAGACTATGGTCCCACATCAAAAAGAACTCTAAATCCATATTCATGATATGGACCATGATATGGTGACCTCACCAATAAAGAGTCCTTCTAAAATGCATACAAATACACCGTCTTAAACTCTTAGCATCAATCCAAACATAGGCCATACATACATGTAACATCTCTGCAAAAAACATCAACTCCTTACTTTAGACTGGGCTTGAAATGACACATTTCCCAACCAGGACACGGCACCATGTGTTCAGCAGGTGAGCCATGCTGGCTACTACTGCTTGTTATTGCTAACTCCCTCTACCCACATTGCTTTACTTAAGGAAACCTAAAACACCCTAGCACCCTAGCGGTAAGGAAGAAAACTGCCGATGTCATGTCTGTTACACTGGGCCATCATGGGATTAATGTGGGCAGTCCCATAGTGTGGGCTGCTCACAGAGAGCCTGCGGTGAGCCCAAAGCTGCGGGCATCGCCTGGGCAAGCCCGCACTGGGCCTGTTTAGGTTTAGTGTGGGCTGGCCCTAGACCACTGTGCCTGCAAAAAGTCAGCATTGGCCCCACAGGGGCATGTTTGCAGGGTACACATCTGTGATGTGGCCACAGCCTACAGCACACCAAAAAGCTTATCAGTCATCTCAAAGGGCCATTGTGCGTGGAGAATTTTATTTCTGTCATTTGTTGATGATGCTATAATAATGCAGTGATATCTTGAAACACTTCCTGATTTCACAAACAGAAATGTCCCTTTTTGATTGGCACAACTGAAAATGATGACACTCAAGGACGCTTGGAAGATGGTACTCTGGCAGTGTGGTGAGAGTGCTGACTAATGGAGGAGTGATGCTGGGCGGAGGTGTTTAGTCTGACTCAGCGTCAGGGGAGCAGAGGGATATTCATGATTCAGCACATGGTAGAAACATGGAATAAATTCTTTGATGGTTCAGAGTTTGAGTCCGTGGAATATTAGGATTACAACAGGAGTCAATTTGGGTTTTGTGCAGTATGAAAAATGTTGGGGTTGGTACACTACTGTTAAGAGGACTGGGGTCAGTAAGTACCCCCCCCCCCCCCCATACTTTTGTTTAGCAAGGATGCATTAAATTAATAGTAAAGGCATTTGTAATGTTACAAAATATTTCTATTTCAAATATATGCTGCTCTTTAGAATTTTCTATTCATCAACAAACTTAACACAATGTATTTCGGTTACCACAAAAATATTAAGTAGCATTGTTTTCAATATTGATAATAAGAATTTTTTTTTTTTTTTTGAGTACCAAATCAGCATATTATAATGACTTCTGAAAGATCATGTGACACTGAAGACTGGAGTAATGATGCTGAAATATCAGCTTTGACATCAAAGGAATAAAATACTTAAAATTTAAAATAAGGATTTTTCAGATGAAGAGCATTTTGTGACATTTTGGATAGTTTATGTTTGTGCTTTTTATGGATTTCTTTGTGCAGCTTGATGTATTTGTCATGTAATATATGATTCTAAACTTTAACAATCAGTCTTATTTTGTCTGTACATTGATGGCTAAGATTAGAAGTATGGACAGTATATCAGTATTGCATGTTGGCTAATTTTAGAGATTTTTTTACATTTATTATATCAGCTACTTGAATATTTAGCCTAATTGTTTTTATTTAATGCTCATTTTCTAGTCTAAGTTAAGTTTTAAAACACTAATAATTTAATAACACTGTTAAATGTACTTTGTAGCAAATCTAAAAATGAATAACTTTTTTTTTTTGAATTTGATATACTGCACTTTATAATGCTGTGACGCCTAAATTAACTTGTAGCATTGATGACTGTGTTTACTGTTTAGTAAAATGACTGATTTTAGTGTTTAGTGATTTATTTATTTAGTCAAAATAGTAGAGAATGAGATTTCAGTGTGGGCTGGGCTACTCTGCATGAGGCTGCAGAAACCATGGCTGATTAGGACAAAAACTCTGAGAAATATGGAAAAGATAGCTTTTATCGTCTGTCATGTTATCACTTCATGTCTGCTTAGGACACAGTGTAATACAGGACACCATCATCATCGAGATGCCAGACTACATGTAAGCTCTCAGATCCAGCTGTATCGTGTGTGTCAGGAAAGGCTGCTGGACTTCACAATGAATTGACAGAGATGTAGAGATGATGTGCGTGGGCCTGGCCGGCAGCCAGGCAGCGTGCTGATCACCTCTCTCCCCGCCCCCTGACTGGACAGCTTCCCCTCACGTCTCATTTTTCAGCTGTCCATTGATGCAGCGCACTCGGCTTCCTCCCGCCCGGCTCCACCACGTCCATTAAACATTCATACTCTGGCCATGAGATACTTCAGTACTGTACCCCAGGCTCTCTGCTCTTTCTCGCTGTCGCCACCCCTCTCGCTTTTCTCCCCAGCCCTCATTTTCCTCTTCTCCGCCACCATCCTTCAGACGGCAATCAATTCTGAGTGATCGCTATCTGTGCATCCATCTCTCTCAATCTGTCTGGCTGCACTATAGATCTGTTAAAATTAGATTCATCATTCGCCACGAGTCCATGTGTTTGCTCACTGTGTACTGCGGCAGATGCCTGGCACGGCACTTGACGCAGGCAGGATGCTGACTGGCTGTGATAAATCAGGCCCTCCTAAGCTGCCTCTTCTCCTTCTCGTGGCATTGCGCTTATCTCTGATCAACTTTCCCCTTCAAATCCAAACTATCCAACCTTCCACCCCAATCATATCCCTGCCTCTTTCAGTCAGAGGTCAGCCAGACCATTAATAAGATTTTAAGGAATATTCCAGATAAAAAAAAATTATGCTAATTAAAGGTGCTAGGTCAGTCTCGCAGTCTCCTTATAAATGCAGGGAGGGCCAATTGTTTCAAAGGAAAGGTGCTCACATACAATAGCAAACACACCCCAACCAGGTGCTCGACACATGCACACAAGAAATATTCATTCTTGTCCAGTGTTTGCACCAAAATTTGTGAGCGATAAAATGTTTTTGTACTCGTTCAAACTTCAGGTATGTATCTTGTAAACCACCTCACACAAGCACTCATCAGTGTGCGTGTCTGTTGTTGTTCTGTCTTATTGTTTTTTTTTCAACAGGAAACAGCAGGCTGGGTTAGTCTCGCCACCTTGTGGACAAACTAATTAGTGAAAAACTTGCATATGCGAGCTAAGTCTAAAGACTACAAAATGTGCATACTATGCTGATGACAGGATTTTGCCATGCATGCTTAGCGCATACCCTAGCATACACATAAAAACCCACAGTAAAGTATACCTTGGGTTTTAGTTCCATGTTGTTTATTTATATATAATTTATTATTATTATTATTATCTTAAAGTAAGGTTACGCTATGATGAAGCACTTACAGTGGAAGTAAATGGGGACAATTCTTATGCCATTTAAAAGCAGAAATTCTTTTTAGGTTTTTATGCATTATATTGTCATGACAACAAAGTTGTAAAATTTGATATAATATTACACAGAAATGGTAAGTGTCACAATTCACTCGGGGACCAAGGAACGAGGAAACGAGGAGTTCTTGAATAACACAGTCTTTAATAATCCACAGGAAAACCGAGAACAAGGAGGACATTCAGCAAGTAGACCCGACAAACAAGAACTGAAAGGACTAGGGCTTTTAAACTCAAGATAATATGGGAGGAACGAGACACACCTGGAATCAAATTAACAATCAACATGAGGAAGAAACTGGGTCACAGGGGCAAAAAACACACACAGAATAGTCCATAATTCTGACATAATGCCCCCTCCCGGAAGGTGCATCCTCACACCGTAGCAACAACAGACGGAGGTGTGGGTGGGAACTTGGGAGGAGGTTCCGGAGGAGGACGGATATCCGGGAGGAGGCCGGCAGACAGAGACCAGGGGAGCGACGAAGGAGGGAGGAGCAAGGGAGGAGACAGGAGAGACCCGGAGCAGGAGGAGCACAGCAGGACCCAGGCCACAGCCATGATGT
>NW_015554093.1:0-2359 GCF_001515605.1 Sinocyclocheilus anshuiensis | reverse complement strand
GTAGGCCGCGGTGGAGCCGGAGCGACAGAGGACTGAGGTGGAGCCGAGGGGATGAAGGAGCCTGACGGAGACGGAGGGACGAGGCGAAGCCAGAGGAGTGGAGTCCCGAGGCGCAGGATGGTCGATGCCAGACCAAGGCAGAGCTGGAGGGACGAGGGAGCCTAGCGGAGCTTGTGGACTGCCGGGCCACGACAGAAAGGAGGGAGCTAGGAGCCATGGTGGAGCCGACGGGTCAACGGGCCGAGGCGGAGTCTCCCTTGATTCCACCTCCAGCCACGTATTAGATCCCCCTCCTCGTTTTGGCCCTTTTGCCGCGCCATACTTGGCTCAGCCTCGGTGCAGGGGGCGGAGCTCCTCCCCGTGCTCACACCGTCTGTGGCTTTCTCCCTCGTGGCAGGCATTGTTGCTGGCTCACACACCTTGACTGACGTCACGGCCTCTGGCTTCGCGGCGGGCTCTGGCTCTCCGTCAGTGGTGGGCTCTGGCATGCGCTCCACGCATCGGGATGATGGTCGCTCCGCGCATCGGGGAGATGGTGGGCTGGGCTCTGGGTCGGGAGTGGCACTGGCGATTAATTCCTGGGAACCGGCAGGGAACGGAGATCCATTTTTTGCCAGTGTCCACTCCACAAAGGTGGCGAATTCAGCTCGAGGGCCATCTTCGGACGACGGCACTCTGCACGCGGTGTTGAGGCTGGCGTCATAGAACGCCGGATAGGTGGTGAGATGGGCTACAGCCAGAAACAGTCTGGTATGACCCTCGAGCGAATTTTCCCCCTGCTCCAGCAGAAGGAGGATGAATTCGGGGCGAAGGAGGGGATCCATAGGGCACACAATGGAAACAAAAAACTGAGTAAAAAGAGAAACAAAACGGAGGGTACAAACGGAGGTAACTGTATCGATTTGCAAAATGGAACACTTTTGTCAAAACTATACAATGTCTTATAAAAAAACTTATTTTGTTGCCATAACAAACACAACCATCATATTGTAACAGTTTCCCTGTTACTTATGTACCAGAAATCCTCTTTGAGCACTATTGTCCCTACTCACCTGAGCATTAGGGGGCGCTCTGATAAAGTAATGCATGAATTTGCCTATTTAAGGTAGCAAAGAAGGAGTAATGGCAGGAAGTTAATTCTCTATCTTCTTTGGAGAAGCTTACCTCATGGTGGTTTGAGACTTTGTACCCTGTTTGAGGAACTTTATAGTTCTAAGCTCATCCGTAAGTAATTGTTTATGGTATTTTGTTTTGTTAACAATAAGTGTTTGTAGCACATGGTTATGGTTTGTTTAAATGTTTGTCTACAGAGGGTTTGTGTTCTGAGCCTATATGGATTATTTGGTGGCTTAAACATCTGAGAAGCCTGGAACTAGGAGAGCTGACTGCTTAAAAGCAACGCTGGACTTCAAATATCTCTTTGCTAGTTGATCTTTGCTGGGGAATCATCTGGGCATTCAAGTACTGTTTTTTTTGCACTTCATGTTTCAACAAAGATTGTGCTCTCACTTTATACCCTCTACCACAAAGACTGAGCAAAGTATATGGGTCCAAGTGATTACAAGCCAGGGGCTCTGTTTTGGGATACTGGACTGGTTTTATGCTCTGGTCCTAACTGTTGAACTCTCAATTGTGTGTCATATTGAATTTGTATGTGCTTGGTAATTATATTTAATACACCTGACTCATGAGTAGGATTGGTCTGTTTGGTCCCTCATTTCGTGTAGCATTTGCACAAAAGACAAAGGTATATGTGTTACACAATTTGGCGCCCGAACAGGGACTAGAAAAAAGATCCGAAACCAGATTTTAAGATCGGAATGAATCTGAAATGGTTTTAAACAGGCTAATGATACTTATGAGTCATTATGTAGAATGTGTAGAAGTATCATTGAACTTTATGATTGGGCAATTGCATTGAGTTATTAAACTACGTGTGCAGTATTAGTTGGGAAACTGACCCAGAATGGCTGACCTATGTAGTGAGACAGAGGGTGAAAATCCTACAGAATCAGACTATTCCACTGCACCTTTCACAACCAGACGAGAACCAATTCAGGATCTTATCCAATCCCTCAGTCATCTGTATTTAGAGAATGAGGGTGATATGGTAGAGCATGAAGATAGTTCTCAGTACTTGCCATTGCCTTTGCCACCACCACCATCACCACCTCCTCAAGAGGAGGATGTAACCACTTACAGTTTGGAATCAAGAGTGAGTAAGCTAGAACATAGAATTGATGAGTTGGAAAACTCTTTTGGAGTGTTTTCTATGGATGTGCAGCAAGACATGGATAAGCAAAATCATCGGCTAACAGTTGTAGGGATTTCTAGTACATGAACGGACACTGCTATGCTC
>NW_015554092.1:492792-493850 GCF_001515605.1 Sinocyclocheilus anshuiensis | reverse complement strand
CACTGGCTCCTAATCTGGAGCAATAAGTAAATCTACCTAAACTATATCCTCTGGTTCTGCCATTAATGATGGCAGCTGTGGTTGCCGGAATTTTACCGTAAAAAAATACAGTAGCAACTGGCAGCTGCGGTTGCCGGAATTTTACCGTAAAAAAATACAGAAGCAACGTTTTAGGTTTTAGGTTTTACAGTTTTAACTTAAATTTACAGTTAAATACCGTCATTTCATTAACTGATATAATGTTATTTTATCAACCTATTGAAGTACTGAAATCTGTTTTGTACCTTTGTAATACACTGATATCTACCAAAAGTGCTGATGAGAAAGTCACATGATGAACCAAAGCCCATCACAAGCTTTTAAATAATAACATGTATAGAAGGTGCACAGTTTCATTCACACACATGAAACTGAAATAATGCAATAAACATTCATTTAACAACATTAGGTGTAACACACAACCCTAATATACAAAACTGATAAGAAAAAACTAAGAAGAAACAGTTATTTCAACAAAAAACATAAAATTTGAAATGTAACGCAGGGAATTCTGGGAATGTCAATTTACGGTTATTCACTGTATATTATACATTCTTTTTCACTTCTAAAAACGGTATACTACTGTAAAATTACATGTGATGTCCAGTACAGTTTTTCACCGTATATAGTAGGGGAATTTACTGTTAACCATTTAACAGGCTTTTACTGTAGCATTTTTACAGTCTTTTACCGTTATATTCACTGTCATTTTTTACAGTGTAGGAGAACCGCAGGCATCTTTTAGAGGGAACTCCGGGATCATAGATGCACAATGTCAATCTGTTCTCTGTTATCTTCGCAGATCTTTGTGTTTGCTGTGCGTTCCTTAATCAGGAAGTAGTAGATGGAAGACAGGAAGTGGCTTCTCATTGTTCTGTGTCCAGAGGGGCCTTTTCTTATCCTTCCTCTCTTTAGCGTCTAAAGCGGCGACCTTCAACACTACTAAAGCAGAAGCAGTGTGTTTTTAATAACCCACAGACGCGCACACACACACACACACACACACACACACACACACA
>NW_015554092.1:490514-492725 GCF_001515605.1 Sinocyclocheilus anshuiensis | reverse complement strand
TCACTCACTCACTCACTCACTCACTCACACACACACACACACACACACACTCTCACACACACTGTATAAACATGCTTTCTGACTGTACGTCATCTGAATTCCTGAGCTGTATGTACAACAGTCCAGTTCTTACATGCATCTGTAAAACCGATGATGGAAATATTAGTTTCTGTCTTTAATTTGTCACCATTCTTCACTGATTGTGAAACACAAGAGCCTCTGTATGAACATCAGTTCAGACGTCAGAAAACCGTTCTAAGGCTTTTTTTTTAAGTTTAGTTTTGCACAATATAAAATATATAAAAATAAATAAAAAAAAACAAGAAAACAATTTATATACAGTGCAGGAAGAGAATGAAAATCTGTAAGGGCTTATTTAAAGCCAGTGTTATATTTGTTAATATTTTGAATATTTATATTTTTTAAATTAACGATTTTATAATTTCGCTGTTTTTGTCAATTGTAGTAGTTTTTATGTATGTCTATGTAATTTTAAATTTTTAGTTCTGTTATTTATAGTTATTTTAGTACTTCAAGTTAAAGTTAACATTAATTATATTTCAAGTAACCATCATTATCCATTATTTTGTTTTAGTTTTTGTTTCAGTTAGCTATAATAACCCCGTTTAAAGATTCTGTCTAAACAATATATAATTTTAAAACTAAATGAGCATACAGAAATGTACATCAAACTAATAAAACCAGTACAATCAAAGCAACAACAAATATCAACACAAATTGTCAATACCATATTTGTTTTGTTTAAGTTTAAACAAATTTTTTTGTGCTTGAAAAATGTTTGGGTGTGTTTACAATAAATGACACTTGCTGTGATATTTAGTTTAAAGTTGTGACTAAACATTCACATCATTTTGGTTCAATATACAATCATTCTGTTTTCAGGGGTGATATATGTATGTGTTTTTTTGTTTTGTTCACTCAGAACACCCTAACAATTGCATAGCTGCTTAAATTAGGACTGTTTGGGGTGTAGTTGGTGTAGTAATATAAGTGATATTTATGGAAGGCATAAATTCAGTTATGCACATTAACATCAGTGATGATGCACTCTGGTTATTCATTTCTGTTTAAAACGCTCATGCATGTATTTTCATATGCAGCGTGTGTTGTAATATTGTCCACACAGTGGGATCTTGTGTGCATAGTTGTGTGATGCATTAAGACAGAACATGATGATCTTATTCTGCTGTAAATCACTCTTATAATCAATCCAAACATCCAGTGAATGGACATAATTTCATAATCATCATGCCAGAGAGAGAAGCGTGTTACAGCGTGCCGCATGAACACTGATGCATCGCAGTAATGATGCTTAACGATGCTTCAGGGACAAAATCATCCCCAGAAGTGAGAGAAATCAGACAGATTTTTAATATTTCTGAAAATAGTCTCTTCTGCTCATCAAGGCTGCATTTATTTGATCAAAAATAAAGTAAAAACAGCTGTTTTCTGTGTAAATATCTGTTAAAGTGTAATGTACTCCTGTGATGCACAGCTGTATTTTCAGCATCATTACTCCTGTCTTCAGTGTCACATTTTATTTTTCAGGATTCACAGATGAATAGAAAGTTCGAAAGAACAGCATTTATTTATTTAAATCATTTCAACAGGGTTCCTGTATTCTATTGTTTTCTCTTCCAGGAACATCAAACTGCTTAAAGTACTTCCTCCATTCGCTGGAGATCTGAGCTCACTCACTTCTGCTGTTTGTTTCTGTTGATTGACAAAAAAGATCCTTAAATCCTGAAACACACACACACACACACTTGAGGGGCTTTTAATCTACAATTACCCACTTACAGTCATTAACCAGCACTGAGGAATCAGCTGTGTCTCTGTAGAGAAACATTACACACACACACACACACACACACACACACACACACAGCATGTGCACAGCAGGAGGGGTGGGCGGGGCCAAGGGTCAGTGTGGTACCATGGCAACACTGTGTTTACAGTCAATTTTATGTCCTCATTTGTCACAAAAACGCGCACTCACACACACACACACACACACACACACACACACTCTCACACACACACACATATATATGCATGTTTATCTAGTTTGTGGTCAGTAAGATTTTTTTGAAAGTAATTAATACTTTTATTTGTCAAGGACGCATTAAATTGATCAAAAGTGTCAGTAAAGACATTTATAATGTTACAAAAGATTTCTATTTCAAATAA
>NW_015554092.1:482777-490337 GCF_001515605.1 Sinocyclocheilus anshuiensis | reverse complement strand
ATGCTGAAAATACAGCTGCGCATCACAGAAATACATTACAGTTTAACAGATATTCACACAGAAAACAGCTGATTTACATTATAATAATATTTCAGAATTTTTACAGTATTTTTGATCAAATAAATGCAGCTTTGAGGAGCAGAAGAGACTCTTTCAGAAACATTTAAAAACAAACGTTTGCACTACTCCAGACGGCTGTCATGTTTCTCACACACACACAGTTCAGCAAAACATCATGAATTAAACAAACACCGTCACGTCCCGAGAGCCTCAGTCTGCCGCGCAGAACGAGATGATGATCTGCACATAAATAATCATAGAGATTCCCACTAACAGCATTATGAGTGTGTGTGTGTGTGTGTGTGTGTGTGAGAGAGAGAGAGAGAGAGAGAGAGAGAGAGAGAGAGAGAGAGAGAGAGAGAGAGAGAGAGAGAGAGAGAGAGAGAGAGAGAGAGAGAGAGAGAGAGAGAGAGAGAGAGAGAGAGAGAGAGAGAGAGAGAGAGAGAGAGAGAGAGAGAGAGAGAGAGAGAGAGAGAGAGAGAGAGAGAGAGAGAGAGAGAGAGAGAGAGAGAGAGAGAGAGAGAGAGAGAGAGAGAGAGAGAGAGAGAGAGAGAGAGAGAGAGAGAGAGAGAGAGAGAGAGAGAGAGAGAGAGAGAGAGAGAGAGAGAGAGAGAGAGAGAGAGAGAGAGAGAGAGAGAGAGAGAGAGAGAGAGAGAGAGAGAGAGAGAGAGAGAGAGAGAGAGAGAGAGAGAGAGAGAGAGAGAGAGAGAGAGAGAGAGAGAGAGAGAGAGAGAGAGAGAGAGAGAGAGAGAGAGAGAGAGAGAGAGAGAGAGAGAGAGAGAGAGAGAGAGAGAGAGAGAGAGAGAGAGAGAGAGAGAGAGAGAGAGAGAGAGAGAGAGAGAGAGAGAGAGAGAGAGAGAGAGAGAGAGAGAGAGAGAGAGAGAGAGAGAGAGAGAGAGAGAGAGAGAGAGAGAGAGAGAGAGAGAGAGAGAGAGAGAGAGAGAGAGAGAGAGAGAGAGAGAGAGAGAGAGAGAGAGAGAGAGAGAGAGAGAGAGAGAGAGAGAGAGAGAGAGAGAGAGAGAGAGAGAGAGAGAGAGAGAGAGAGAGAGAGAGAGAGAGAGAGAGAGAGAGAGAGAGAGAGAGAGAGAGAGAGAGAGAGAGAGAGAGAGAGAGAGAGAGAGAGAGAGAGAGAGAGAGAGAGAGAGAGAGAGAGAGAGAGAGAGAGAGAGAGAGAGAGAGAGAGAGAGAGAGAGAGAGAGAGAGAGAGAGAGAGAGAGAGAGAGAGAGAGAGAGAGAGAGAGAGAGAGAGAGAGAGAGAGAGAGAGAGAGAGAGAGAGAGAGAGAGAGAGAGAGAGAGAGAGAGAGAGAGAGAGAGAGAGAGAGAGAGAGAGAGAGAGAGAGAGAGAGAGAGAGAGAGAGAGAGAGAGAGAGAGAGAGAGAGAGAGAGAGAGAGAGAGAGAGAGAGAGAGAGAGAGAGAGAGAGAGAGAGAGAGAGAGAGAGAGAGAGAGAGAGAGAGAGAGAGAGAGAGAGAGAGAGAGAGAGAGAGAGAGAGAGAGAGAGAGAGAGAGAGAGAGAGAGAGAGAGAGAGAGAGAGAGAGAGAGAGAGAGAGAGAGAGAGAGAGAGAGAGAGAGAGAGAGAGAGAGAGAGAGAGAGAGAGAGAGAGAGAGAGAGAGAGAGAGAGAGAGAGAGAGAGAGAGAGAGAGAGAGAGAGAGAGAGAGAGAGAGAGAGAGAGAGAGAGAGAGAGAGAGAGAGAGAGAGAGAGAGAGAGAGAGAGAGAGAGAGAGAGAGAGAGAGAGAGAGAGAGAGAGAGAGAGAGAGAGAGAGAGAGAGAGAGAGAGAGAGAGAGAGAGAGAGAGAGAGAGAGAGAGAGAGAGAGAGAGAGAGAGAGAGAGAGAGAGAGAGAGAGAGAGAGAGAGAGAGAGAGAGAGAGAGAGAGAGAGAGAGAGAGAGAGAGAGAGAGAGAGAGAGAGAGAGAGAGAGAGAGAGAGAGAGAGAGAGAGAGAGAGAGAGAGAGAGAGAGAGAGAGAGAGAGAGAGAGAGAGAGAGAGAGAGAGAGAGAGAGAGAGAGAGAGAGAGAGAGAGAGAGAGAGAGAGAGAGAGAGAGAGAGAGAGAGAGAGAGAGAGAGAGAGAGAGAGAGAGAGAGAGAGAGAGAGAGAGAGAGAGAGAGAGAGAGAGAGAGAGAGAGAGAGAGAGAGAGAGAGAGAGAGAGAGAGAGAGAGAGAGAGAGAGAGAGAGAGAGAGAGAGAGAGAGAGAGAGAGAGAGAGAGAGAGAGAGAGAGAGAGAGAGAGAGAGAGAGAGAGAGAGAGAGAGAGAGAGAGAGAGAGAGAGAGAGAGAGAGAGAGAGAGAGAGAGAGAGAGAGAGAGAGAGAGAGAGAGAGAGAGAGAGAGAGAGAGAGAGAGAGAGAGAGAGAGAGAGAGAGAGAGAGAGAGAGAGAGAGAGAGAGAGAGAGAGAGAGAGAGAGAGAGAGAGAGAGAGAGAGAGAGAGAGAGAGAGAGAGAGAGAGAGAGAGAGAGAGAGAGAGAGAGAGAGAGAGAGAGAGAGAGAGAGAGAGAGAGAGAGAGAGAGAGAGAGAGAGAGAGAGAGAGAGAGAGAGAGAGAGAGAGAGAGAGAGAGAGAGAGAGAGAGAGAGAGAGAGAGAGAGAGAGAGAGAGAGAGAGAGAGAGAGAGAGAGAGAGAGAGAGAGAGAGAGAGAGAGAGAGAGAGAGAGAGAGAGAGAGAGAGAGAGAGAGAGAGAGAGAGAGAGAGAGAGAGAGAGAGAGAGAGAGAGAGAGAGAGAGAGAGAGAGAGAGAGAGAGAGAGAGAGAGAGAGAGAGAGAGAGAGAGAGAGAGAGAGAGAGAGAGAGAGAGAGAGAGAGAGAGAGAGAGAGAGAGAGAGAGAGAGAGAGAGAGAGAGAGAGAGAGAGAGAGAGAGAGAGAGAGAGAGAGAGAGAGAGAGAGAGAGAGAGAGAGAGAGAGAGAGAGAGAGAGAGAGAGAGAGAGAGAGAGAGAGAGAGAGAGAGAGAGAGAGAGAGAGAGAGAGAGAGAGAGAGAGAGAGAGAGAGAGAGAGAGAGAGAGAGAGAGAGAGAGAGAGAGAGAGAGAGAGAGAGAGAGAGAGAGAGAGAGAGAGAGAGAGAGAGAGAGAGAGAGAGAGAGAGAGAGAGAGAGAGAGAGAGAGAGAGAGAGAGAGAGAGAGAGAGAGAGAGAGAGAGAGAGAGAGAGAGAGAGAGAGAGAGAGAGAGAGAGAGAGAGAGAGAGAGAGAGAGAGAGAGAGAGAGAGAGAGAGAGAGAGAGAGAGAGAGAGAGAGAGAGAGAGAGAGAGAGAGAGAGAGAGAGAGAGAGAGAGAGAGAGAGAGAGAGAGAGAGAGAGAGAGAGAGAGAGAGAGAGAGAGAGAGAGAGAGAGAGAGAGAGAGAGAGAGAGAGAGAGAGAGAGAGAGAGAGAGAGAGAGAGAGAGAGAGAGAGAGAGAGAGAGAGAGAGAGAGAGAGAGAGAGAGAGAGAGAGAGAGAGAGAGAGAGAGAGAGAGAGAGAGAGAGAGAGAGAGAGAGAGAGAGAGAGAGAGAGAGAGAGAGAGAGAGAGAGAGAGAGAGAGAGAGAGAGAGAGAGAGAGAGAGAGAGAGAGAGAGAGAGAGAGAGAGAGAGAGAGAGAGAGAGAGAGAGAGAGAGAGAGAGAGAGAGAGAGAGAGAGAGAGAGAGAGAGAGAGAGAGAGAGAGAGAGAGAGAGAGAGAGAGAGAGAGAGAGAGAGAGAGAGAGAGAGAGAGAGAGAGAGAGAGAGAGAGAGAGAGAGAGAGAGAGAGAGAGAGAGAGAGAGAGAGAGAGAGAGAGAGAGAGAGAGAGAGAGAGAGAGAGAGAGAGAGAGAGAGAGAGAGAGAGAGAGAGAGAGAGAGAGAGAGAGAGAGAGAGAGAGAGAGAGAGAGAGAGAGAGAGAGAGAGAGAGAGAGAGAGAGAGAGAGAGAGAGAGAGAGAGAGAGAGAGTGTGTGTGTGTGTGTGAGTCACTGCATGAGTGTTTAATTATTAACACTCTTCATGCAGAGACAGACAGAAACCATTATTGCATTTGATGTCATAAAGAACTAAAGAACATGAACTCAAAAGAAAAAAAAGAAGAAATGACTGACTGTTATGAACATACAGTTTTTGCCATTTAACCATTCCTCAAAGAACCTTTCACTGAACAGTTTAAGAGAACCATTTTTATTACTGTGAAGAACATTTTCATAAAGAAGCTTTTTCCACTACAAAGAACCAATGGATGTTAAAAGTTCTTCATGGAACTGTCAATGCCAATAAAGAACTCTTATTTTTAGGAGTGTGAGTTTATTTCAGTGTGCTGTTAGATACTCTGTTTTCCTCCATACAGTGTCCATATGGCGTAACGGATCCACACACACACACACACACACACACACTATAATACTTACAATGAGACTGTATTCTGTGTCTGGACACCTGAAACCCTGCAGCGTTTCTCTGGATTCACCCCACAGCCCTCAGACAACATGATTCACCAAACAAAAGACCTCAGATTCTGAGAGCGGTTGGGGTCTCAGGGCTGTAGAGGTCCTCTCTAGGTGCTGATCGTATTATCAACTGGCCAGAGTTTTGAGATCGCAGTGGACTTGAAGACAATAATGCGATATGAGCTTACTCAAGTACTGAGGAGCTAAACCATTCAGGGCTTTATAAGTAATTAGCAAGGTTTTAAAATCTATACGATGTTTAATAGGGAGCCAGTGCAGTGTTGACAGAAATATGACTAATATGGTCATACTTCCTGGTTCTAGTAAGAACTCTAGCTGCTGCATTTTGGATCAGCTGGAGTTTGTTTATTAAGCGTGCAGAGCAAGCACCCAATAAAGCATTACAATAATCTAACCTTGAGGTTATGAACGCATGAATTAACGTTTCTGCATTTTCCATTGAGAGCATAGGTCGTAATTTAGATACATTTTTGAGATGGAAAAATGTGGTTTTGCAAATGCTAGAAACGTGGCTTTCAAAGGAAAGATTGCTATCAAATAGCACACCTAGGTTCCTAACTGATGACGAAGAATTAACAGAGCAGCCATCAAGTGCAAGACAGTGTTCTAGGTTATTACATGCAGAGGTTTTAGGTCCGATAATTAACACCTCTGTTTTTTCAGAATTTAGCAGTAAGAAATTACTTGTCATCCAGTTTTTTATATCGACTATGCATTCCGTGAGTTTTGCAAATTGGTATGTTTCGTCGGGCCACGTAGAAATATAGAGCTGAGTGTCATCAGCATAACAGTGAAAGCTAACATCGTGTTTCCTGATGATATCTCCCAAGGGTAACAAGTAAACTGTGAAAAGTAACGGTCCTAGTACTGAGCCTTGAGGTACTCCATACTGCACTTGTGATTGTGTGTGTGTGTGTGTGTGTGTGTGTGTGTGTGTGGGTGAGACAGGCCTCAACTGGCAGCTGACCGATACAGGCTCTTTCATGAGGAGTGTTGTGCAAGTGTCTCACAAACATCTTCCTGCTTTTATCGTGCCGTTTCCTTCACTGAAGCGCATGGAGGCGAGTGTCAGACTTGTGGACGTGTGTGAGTTCACACACCTGTAGACGCCGTCTCTCATCCGTCATGTTCAGATGGCAGCCAGAGCAGAGGCTTTCTGAATTATCAACCCAGAGGTCAGAGCAGAGGTCGCAGGAGAAATCTGATGAGATGCAGCAGGTTTCAGTGTTCGAACAACAACAAAAATGAGTAGATCTCAAAAACATCAGTTTATAATGAACGAAAAACATAAAAACGAGGTATTGTTCTTGATGGATCAGGAGCTTTAATGGAGTTTGATTTAGTGTTATTTTAGTATCATTGAGGTACTATTATAGTTTTTATGTTATTTTCTCACAATTTTTTTTTTTTTTTTTTTTTTAGAAATTATTTATTTTTTATAAAAAGTTTTTAAAATTTTTGTTTTACTTTATACATTTTATTTTTATTTTTATTTTGTTTTTGTATTTTTTAATTAGTTTTTTAGATGTCTATATAGTTTTTAATCATTTCTATTTCAGGTTTTGCTTAAGCTACTTTAATACATCAAGATAAACTAAATGGCTTGAGAATGCAAGTGTGTGTGTGTGTGTGTGTGTGTGTGTGTGTGTGTGTTTGAGTGTTCATGCCACGGCATGTTCTCTCTTCTCCTGCTTCCAGCGCTCTGAACAGGGAATGAAGGGAATTTCTAGTAAATTCCAGACTCTGGGATGTGAGCTGTTGACATTGAACATGAAAGTGCAGATTAGATCGGCGTTTCAAGGCGATTGATCACTTTATTGATTACAGTGAGGGCTGGAACACTAATGCCTTTCCAATTGACCGTTTAGAACATCAGCAAAACACTGCTTCCTTTAAATACGGAAGTGTGTGTCTGTTTCTCTCTCTCTCTCTCTCACACACACACACACACACACACACGCACACACACACACACACGGATTCTCAAGCCAGTCTGTCTGTAGTTTTGTGAGCAGGTTAGTGTTTGTCTGATCCTTTATCTGTGTCTCACTGCAGTGACAGACAGGTGAGTGTTTCATACATTTTGGACAGGTGTTATTAATGATTTTATATGGTATTTTTACGAGGACCAAATTTTGGAAAATGTCTTCATAAATATAGTGAAAACTGTACAAAATGCTTTTAAGGTCCTTTTAAGGTTAACTAGTCAAAACAGTTAATAAATAGGTCAATAAAAATTTAAAATAAAATTAAAATAAAATGAATATATAAATATAGCATTAATAAAATGAAATTTATAATGTAGAGAATTAATATACATAACCAAATATAGAGCGAGACATAGAGGGATGTGTATATTAATATGTATATGTATGTGTGTCATAAAATATGACATTACTATAATATAACACAAAATCTAATAATCTAATTCATAGTTTAAAAATAAAATTATAAAATTAATAATAATATATATATAAATATATAATATTTTAATAAATTATATTATTTTTTACAGTTTTTTTTAATCTGCTTACACACAAAATCTTTATTTGTCACACAGTTTCTGAAAGCTGACACTCAAACAGCAGAAACACACCAAATCTACAAAACCATACACTAATTCTCAGCCTTTGACTCAGTTTGCAATTTCATAAAACACTTTTTGTAAAACACAACACACAATTCTCTGTAACACACACAAATCTAACAGGAATTAATATTATGTCAAAGGTGTTTGCTTTTGAGATGTATTTGTGATATTTTGAATGCAATGCTTAATTTTGCAAGCGATGTGAGGCTTTTTGCATTTTGTGTGCAATTCTTTGGATTTGTGTGTAGAGTTTTGAAAAAAAGAGGCAAAGTTTTGAAAATGTAAGCAATTGAAAATAAACTATTATATTTTAATATATCAAAAATAAAAATGAAATTAATATATAAAATGTATATAATTAAAATTAACAAAATAACTTAGCATAACATTGTGTATGTGTGTGTGTGTGTGTGTATATATATACACACACACACACACACACATACAGGTATTTGTATAAGAATACAAATGAATGTGTGTGTGTGTGAGAGAGAGAGAGAGAGA
>NW_015554092.1:473221-480721 GCF_001515605.1 Sinocyclocheilus anshuiensis | reverse complement strand
TTGTAGCAATAGCCAACAATACATTGTATGGGTCACAATTATACATTTTTCTTTTATGCCAAAAATCATTAGGATATTAAGATCATGTTCCATGAAGATATTTAGTGAATTTCCTACCGTAAATATATCAAAACTTAATTTTTGATTAGTAATATGCATTGCTAAGAACTTCATTTGGACAACTTTAAATGGTTCACATGGTTTCTTTAAGGAAGTGAAATGTCTAATTGGTGGATTCATATGGAATTTGTGGAATGCATGTTGCATGTTGGTTTATTGCATATTTTGGCTGGTTTGATTGGCAGTAAGAGTGTATTTAAACACATTTGACCATGTTTAAGTCTGATTGCACAGTAAAGGCACATAGGTTGCGGGTAAAGATTTGGTGTTTGTGACACTGGAGGGTTTAAACTTAAAGCTCTCAGCAGAAGCACTGGAGGAGCGCCACCCTTCCCCCTGAGCAACATCTGAAGGCAAAAACATTCATTGTTCACAAGTGCTGAAGTGTTTTCAGCTGCTGCAGGAACAAAGAGCTTCTGCTTCTCCTGTTGTGCCTTGGGTTTTGACTTGTCAAACTTGTTGCCAGCGAGTCTAACGGCTGAGCAAACACAGAACGGCCGGCGACACTTCAACCTGCGGGCCATTATTTATCTGTCCTCACGTGCTCATAAACATCATGAAGCTTCCTGAAGATTACAGTTTCCCTCATGAGGTTCCTATCAGGATCTGCACGAAAGGAAGCCATAGAAGAACCATTTTGCATTTTGAAGAACCAATGTGCATTGGAAACGTTTCACTCTTAAACATAACAGTTTTCATAGTGATGCCATAGGAGAACCATTTTGGTTCACCTTTCAGTGATCAGTTCTTAAAAGAACCATTTTTTATGTGAAGAACATTTTAAAAATCTATAGATTTTTTTTCCCCCCACTTTAAATATCTTTTTGTGGAATGGAAAGGCTTTATGGGTGTCAAAGGTTCTTTTCGGAACCATAGTTACCAATAAAGAGTGCATGTTAAAATAAACATAAACTAGTGTTCAATCCAAATGAAGGTCTGTGAATATGTTTTTTTGGTGAAATATGGAATATGCATGATATATTCACAATGATTTTCCAGCAAATATAAAATGAAGCACTGATTTTATATGATTTTAATTGGCTTTTTAGTTGGCCATGAAGTTTAAGAAGTCATTAGACTTCAGTATCCTTAATTTTTCATCATCAGAAGTCAGAAAGAGCATTATTACCAAGTATGTTTGCGCACACAAGGAATTTGTTTTAGTGTCACAAGCTTCCAGTGCACAGAGACAACAACACACAGATAATAAAAAATAAGATGAGAATAAAAATACACATGTGATCTTTCCTAAAATAACCATTTTTTTAAGTGTGACGTTTTTGTGCAATGGAAATTTTCATTGGATTTTAAAGTATTTGCATTTAAAGACTGTAAAACAAACTAAGGTGGGGGTGATATGGGTGATATATTGAATATGCGTGATATATTCACAATGAATTTTCAGCAAATATAAAATGAAGCACCGTCTGAGATTGTTTTAATTTGGCCCTATAGTTTACTTGGAGTTTAAGAATCATTAGACTCTTTAATTTTTCATTGTCTTTCCCAAAATAATTGTTTTTCTTAGTGTTAAGAACATTTCAATAATCTGAAGAGGTTTATGCACTCTTAAGAACCAAAGTGCATTGGAAAAGTTTCATGGGTGTTAAAGGTTCTTCATGCAAGCATCAAATGCCAATAAACTATCTTTGTTTTTAAGTGCAAAAAGTTTGATGGTTTACAGTCTTTAAATGCACGTCATCTTTGGCATGCTACTTTAACATCCATGGAACGTTTCCAATGCATTTTGGGTTTTTTGTAAAGCAAAAAGGTTCTTTGGGGAACCAAAATGGTTCTATGTCTTTAAAACCCAAATCGTCTTCAACATGCTAGCAAACAGACTAAAACAGAGCCACTGATTCATCAGCCATTGATCGAGGGTCAGTAGATTGTTGACCCCGTCCATCTCCACTCCACTTTCCCAGGCCACCAAAATTAGAGGCTCTTCTGTTCTTTCCATGTCAGGCTTCAGAAAGCGTTCTCGTCGGGAGGAATGTGAGGAATGTGAAGAGGAGACTCGCACCACCGTGAGTCTAGCGCATCTTCTCGCCAGCCAGACACCAGCGACGGTGCGAAATCTCACAGGTTTGTTTTCACTCTCTAGCGGGTGAAGACCTTTCAGATATCTGAGCCACAGAAAGAGAGGCTGTGCTGTCAGAAATGGAAAGAAAACCATCTTTATGGCCACATTCTCCGTTTTTGCCAAAGTAAAATGAATCATTTCCTGAGACCAGTGTTAGGCAATTACTAGTAATAATATGTGAGCACAAATAGTCATAAGGGTCCATTTTTAGAAATTGAGAGTTTTGAAACCTGGATAAATAAGCTTTCCATTGATGTATGGTTTGTTAGGACAATATTTGAAGATCTGGAATCTGAGGGTGCAAAAAAATCTAAATATTGAAAAAAATCATCTTTAAAGATGTTCAAATGAAGTTCTTAGCAATGCATATTACTAATCAAAAATTAAGTTTTGATATATTTACAGTAGGAAATTTACTAAATATCTTCATGGAACATGATCTTTACTTAATATCCTAATGATTTTTGGCATAAAAGAAAAATGTATAATTTTGACCCATACAATGTATTGTTGGCTATTGCTACAAATATGACCGCTTTTGTGCTGCAGGCTCACATATTACTTTTTCACAATAACTAGTAGTGTAGCTAATTACTAATAAGATTTCAGTAATAATATTACAGTTACCATCAATAAAACAGCTCGTTACTTAGTTACTTTCAATGCCTCAACCTCTACTGATTTGAAATCCAATAATTCCTAGATTTATTTTTATAATTTCACATGAAGTCAGCAGAGCAGCAGGCAAGCTTGGAATATGGAAATCCTTATATTTAGCGGATGGAAATATTGCTGTTGCATTGATTTTGTCAGGAGAAAAGATGATCTGAACACTTACATTACTCTGGCGTTACACGGCTTGCCCACAAACATCCCTCTGATCCCGTTTTGTTTGTATAAAATCTTTTTAGAGAACTAAACCTTTTCTGACGAACTTATATGATTTCTTTTGATAAAATGCATCCTGGAATATAACCGTATATGGGTGACAGAGACATTAGAGCTACAATTAGCTTCAAGCTACACGTGGTATTTAATGAGATTAATGCAACACTTGTATTTAAATGTTACTATTAATCACCTCTGACTTCTGACTGCAATCCAATGTGCATTTTGGTCAAATGATGAGGCGGAAATATATTGTTAATAACATTTTAGAAAACTTTTATGGCGAATATATGCAATTACAACTTCTGTGGGGTGTGAAAGAAAAGTAATGTAACTAGTAGTGTATCAGCTGCTCAGGTTATTTGAAAAAGGTCATGTTATTTCCTGTTTTAACCATCCGTGCCTTTAAATATAACAGCAACTGCTGCTGCGAATAGATTCCTGTATCAAACTGAGTCATTGTGCAACGACACATTTGCAAATGTGGTTTAGAAACTCTCAGACTCCAGCACCTGCTGCTGCTCCTTTTTTTTAAAGAGCGTATTTCTTAATTAAGAGTCTAGAAATGAGTCACATGTGCGCAGGAAAGGTAATTAATGAACTGAAAGAGTTCCATCTGGTGCCGTCCTGTGAAAAGCACTAAACAAATGTGTTACGGTCATTAAATATTTGCATGATAATTTGCTGAATTTTTTCAACTTTAAACAAGTTGCATGGACTATTTCTGGATCTTTCCGGCTACTGGTTGATGTTTTTAAGGAATTGATTTGGAAAGATCGAGATTTGGTCCATGCAACTTGTTTAAAATAGTTGAAAATATGCAGCAAATTAAAATGCATGCATTTAATGACAATAACACATTTGTTTAGTGGTACAGTCCAAATGAAGGAATATAAATATGGCTTATATTCACTATATATTTCTCATGATCCTAACCATTTACATTTTAAATTATTTAATTCGCTTTATTCATCTTGCGATGTTTCAGCGTCTCTGATTTGAACCTCAGATTTGGAGTGTTTCGCATTAAGATCAGTTCATTTCTGTGAGTTCAGACGGCTTCTAGAAGGTCGTTCGTCCATGTGTTTGAACAGAATGAGTTTGTTAATGTCCTGATTCCGGCTGCGGTTGGGTTTCATGAAGTGGGTGAGTAAGTCTGTCCAAAGGAAAGCTCTGTATGAAGGGAGGGACCAGGAACTGGAGGAGCGGATTTGCACCTTTTGTTTTTCACTAGTAAGCATGAAGTACTTTCATCTGATTATTTAGGCCAAAGTCTCTTACACAAGTGCATTTCCCTGTCAGAAACACTTGAAATGTACAAAGGTTTATGCAAAGCTTTAAAGAAGAACTTTGAGTTTTTCAGTGGCAGCATGTTGATATTTCTGGAGCCACTATGAAATCTTTTTTTTATTTTTTCCCCCCAAAAATTCAGTGTTTTACATTTTCATTATTCTGGACTAGGGCTGGACAATAATTCAATATCAATATGTATCGCGATATAATTATTTTCAATAACGGTGATATGATTTTTAAACAAAATGATAATTCAATATCAATATGTATCGCGATATAATTATTTTCAATAACGGTGATATGATTTTTAAACACATTTCCGATATTTCGATATACATTACCAGTGTTTCCCATGCATTGATTTATTTGTGGCGTTTGACTTCGTTGAATAAACATGAGCACTGCACGTTTCAAAATCATAACGTGGCGCGGGTGTTTTATATGAATGTATCTCTGAAGGGAACCGACTGTCTTCAGAAAAGTTTCGATGGCATTTTCATTTGATCTAATAAAGTAGCGTTCATGAGCGGAGCTGCTTTGATTGCAGCCGTTACCGGAGAAACCGCAAGTTCTACCGCTCTCAAAGTGCCTCCTGCTGGCAGACAATCAGTTTGCATTTTAAATAAGTCCGTCTCTAGCAGCATGTTTTTGTTGTTGCTCTTTTTTTTCTGCAGCCAACTCAGAGCACTTTTCATATTCTTTATCCTGGCTGAAGCACATTTGTTTCAATCTATAACAATAATCAGCCGTCCTACATTACCAGTCAAAAGTTTTTGAACCGTAAGATTTTTAATTTTTTTTTTTTTTTAAGAATTCTCTTCTGCTCACCAAGGCTGCATTTAAAGTACATCAAAAACAGTAAAATGTTGAAATATTTTTACTATTTAAAATAACTGTTTTCTAAAATGTTACTGTTTTTGCTGTATTTTGGATCAAATAAATGCAGGCTTGGTGAGCAGAAGAGAATTCTTTAAAAACAATAAAAATCTTACTGTTCAAAAACTTTTGACTGGTATGTTGGAAGATATTAATAATTAATAAGGTGAGTCTGAGATGTTTATTTGACAGTGATTTCACATTTCTTGTTTGTATGAAGGCTAAATACAAATAAAAGGTGAACATTAATTTATTTGTGCTGTTTTTTTTCTCTAAAGTATTATATGGTTTTATATGAGGTGTCATAGACTTGGCAAATTCATTTTTCATAAGTTTGTATGCACAGACATCTGTTGTGGGCGTTCTTGGCAGTTTTTACAAGGCTTTTTTAAATAGTGTTCATATCGATATCGGAATTATATCGTATCGACCGAAATTAAGAAAGATATCGTGATATAAATTTTGGCCATATCGTCCAGCCCTATTCTGGACTGTATGTTTCATCTATCAAAAATGTCTAATCAATTGATTTCATAAAACCATTTAATGATTATTTAAAATTTTGACAATATTAGGGTGCTATGAAATACTTAATTTTTCTTTGGAAAAATCTTTTTCAAGATTCTTTGGTTTATGACTGAATAAAAAAATGATAATTAAAAACTGTGGTAATCAAGTTCATTCATATGACTATAACAGTATAATCAATCTTTGTAAATGTAATCATATAAAAAAATACACCAGTTATTTACAACAAAACATTGCAAAAAACTGTACTGTTTTAATTAAATAAAGGCTCTTGATTGGGTGATATTCCTTAAAATAATGTTTTAATTAATTAATAATAATTAGTAGGGTTGCAAAGAGGCGGAACATTTCTGGAAACTTTCCGAAAGTTTCTGAAAATTCCCTATGTTTTCCAAAAGTTTCCAAAAAATCCCAGAAAGTTTCCAAAAAAAATCCTGATAAGTTTCCAAAAAAATCCTGGAATGTTTCCCAAAAATCCTGGAAATTTTCCAAAAAAAATCCTGGAAAGTTTCCACATTTTTCAGGAAATTTTCCGCCTTTTTGCAACCTTAATAATTAGTAGTAGTAGTAGTTTGAGAAGTTAATTTCACTTCTAATATTTCTGTCAATATTTCTCCCAGTTAATCCAAACTTATATGTTGGTGTTTTGTTGTGAAGACCTTTGAGTTTCTGTGTGTTTGATGACATTAACATATGACTAATTCTCCAAATGCATGTGGTTTTTCATATCAAACATATACACCAGCATAACTCAAAATCATCTAAAATGTATCTTGTGTTTTCTCAGGTTTGCAGGCTGCTGGTCTCCTGTGCCACACACTATGTGACCAAACACCGTCGTCTGTTCTCAGCTTGTTCCGGCCGGCAGTAGAGTCGATCAGACCGGAGCTCGAGGTCTGTGTTAAAATGTCTGCGTGTGGAGAGTTTGCAGAGCACGTGTGGAAACCAGGCTCCTGTAAGAACTGCTTCCATCCGCGCAGCGCTCACGGACAGACCGGCACGGCGGGAGGAGCTTGTGTCCGAACGAGTCTGATCGGGGAAGACGAGGGTGGGGTAACGTCTCCCTCTCCGTATATCAAACCCACCGTCGCTGTCAGACCCACCATGATGAACATGGACATCACAGTGGAGGTCAAGACGGAAATGAATACAGAACAGGTATCTGCAGGAATGCACTGAATCCATTGAGTGGATGAACTCTTAAAGGAATACCCAAACATGAAAATCTGCTGAAAGTGTGCTCACCCTGTGGCAATCCAAGATTAGGATGAGTTTGTTTCTTCATCAGATTTGTAGAAATGTAGCATTGCATCAGTGTCTCAGCAATGGATGCTCTGCAGTGAATGGGTGCCGTCAGAATGAGAGTCCAAACAGCTGATAAAAACATCAAAAGTAATCCACAGCACTCCAGTCCATCAGTTAACATCTGGAGAAGACAAAAGCTGAAACAAATCCATCAAGACGTTTTTAACTAAAATACGAGTCTATAATCCATAATAACGCTTCCTCCAGTGAAACAGTGGTCTGGTCTGAATCAGGAGAGAAATCTGCACAGATCAAGCAGCGTTTAAACAGCTCTAAACAAATATGTAGCTGGATTTTGATGTGAGAGACAACAGGAGATGGACTTTTCACTTGACTAAGTGTTATTATGGATTATGGACTATGGTTTGAAGTTAAAAACGTCTTAATGCTGGATTTGTTTCAGCTTT
>NW_015554092.1:462639-471409 GCF_001515605.1 Sinocyclocheilus anshuiensis | reverse complement strand
AATGCACTGAATCCATTGAGTGGATGAACTCTTAAAGGAATACCCAAACATGAAAATCAGTGTGCTGTGTGCTCACCCTGTGGCAATCCAAGATTAGGATGAGTTTGTTTCTTCATCAGATTTGTAAGCATTGCATTAAAAACATCACAATAATCCACAAGTAATCCACAGCACTCCAGTCCATCAGCTAACATCTGGAGAAGACAAAAGCTGAAACAAATCCATCAAGACGTTTTTAACTAAAATACGAGTCTATAATCCATAATAACGCTTCCTCCAGTGAAACAGTGGTCTGGTCTGAATCAGGAGAGAAATCTGCACAGATCAAGCAGCGTTTAAACAGCTCTAAACAAATATGTGGCTGGATTTTGATGTGAGAGACAACAGGAGATTGACAACAGACTTTTTCACTGGAGGAAGCGATATTATGGAATGTCTTTATGATTGATTTGTTTCTTTTGTCTTCTTCTCCAGATGTTAACTGATGGACTGGAGTGGTGTGGATTACTTTTGATGTTTTTATCAGCTGTTTGGACTCTCATTCTGACGGCACCCATTCACTGCAGAGGATCCATTGCTGAGACGCTGATGCAGTGCTACATTTCTACAAATCTGATGAAGAAACAAACTCGTCAACTTCTTGGATGGCCTGAGGACATTTTCATTTTTGGCTAAACTATTCCTTTAAACTCTTATTATGGTGAAAGTCAGTGATATCTCCAAGGTGGGTGGGGTTTAGTCAACATTCTCCACTACATGGGTGTAGACTGGAATGTCTTTGTGAACGCAAGATAACAGACTGCCATTCAGCTGTATGCACCCTGTACAGGAAGGCAGTGATATGGACACATTCAGGCTTTTTAAACAAAGATAATTAGATCACCGCCAAGGGCATTGAATCATTTCTATGACAGACTACAAATCAAACACACACGGACACAGTCACATAAAGTCGTCTGTGGAGTCAAATAAGATGATTGATTAGTTACTTGTACCTGTGTGATTAATTGTCTATGCAATGCATTGATTGCATTGACATGCCTGTGAAATGTTGCCTGTTTATCCAGCATGCTTGTTTGTTTACGCTTTGATGTTATTATCTCAATGTGGGTTTCTTACATTGGCAAGTTATTGAGTATGTTTTTATAATAAGCTTTTTATTGTAAACGCAATGATCCAGTGTTTGAATTCTTCTCAGACTTATGATTGCTTCTGTATCTTAGAACAACCAGAAGACCTCTGTAGGACTGAAGAAAGCTCTGGATTTGGCTCCTCTGTACATCGATAGCAATGGATGTAATAAATCTCTCAGAGAAACCATAATACAAAACGGCATCTCCGGAAAGAAGTTCTCCCCAAACGTTTGTTCTCCCACTGGATTATCCAAAGACTGCATGATTATCAGCAATATATTTATGAGTCAAGAAGATGGCTGCGTTCAACACAGTCTAAAAGAGAATGGGAACAGTGACTCCTATAGACAGATGACCAAAGCGGTCAAGAGCACTTACGCCAATGGAGATCTATGTCTTCACAACAGGACTGGAAACAGTGATGGAGTTACAAGTCCTCTAAGGGCATCCGTAGAGGAAAGGCAAGCCAGAACCGCACCAGGGAATGTGGTTAACGGATCGTCCAATGAGATGCCAGGTACTTCGTCGTCTCCGATGACTCCAGACTCCTTCCGCGAAAGCCTATCAGCCTCGTGCTCCAATCGGAGCAGCATGGATTCGTTAGTGGGACTCCGGAGTCCTCCGAAGTCTCCAAGCGTTCCACCAAACGTTCTTGAGGAAAGTGATCCGATATATGCTGAGAGCACCAAGAGGAAAAGACGACTCGATGCTCAATGCGACAGGAAGGCTCCGAAATCCTCCGAGTCTGAAACCGAAGTCAACGTAAGCGACAATCAAAGAGCGACTATTACTGTCGTCGCCGCCCATACTGAGAAAAACAACCGGACGTTTTACCTGAGCAGCCCGGATTCGGCCGTAAGCACTCAATGGACCCACTTCAGCCCAACCGCGCCCAAAGACCCATCAAGCCCGGCGTTCACTTGGCCAAATGCTCCTGATGCCACTGAAACAACCCAACCCAAGCCTCGATCCAGTCCCCCAGTTCCTCCTAAGATCAGCACCCGTCCACCAAGACTTGGTACCTCCAGTCTCTCCTTACCGTTACCCGAGCTCAGCTTTCACGTGGGTCTTCCTCCAAATCAGATGACCTTGCAAGTGGACACCAATGCTCATGCCGTCCGAAACAAGTCCAACAGCGCCACGAGTCTGGAGGGATGTATTGACGAGGTAGAAGAGGAGGTTGAGTCCAAGAGATTGGGCTCTTATGGTGGGCTAGGCGACTCCATCAATGCTCCTGCTGTTCCGTCCAGAGAATGGACGAGTGAGAGCAGTGCAGTGCCAGGCACCGCCAACAAAAGCACCAGTCAAATGCCGGCAGAGGATGGTAGAGCCAAAGAGAGCTTGCTCTTGAGTCCGTCTCCTCTCATCCACTCCAGTGAACCCAACACCAGCCGGGATCCCACGCCGCCTCCGCCGCCTCCCAAAAAACACCACCGGTGAGAGCTGCATCCTTATTTTATGCTGTTTGCCAGGATATTAATCAGTTGATCATTTCGATACTTATCCTTTGATGGAGCCAGATTAGTCTTAGTATTTATGGTGCCCTCACGTGCTATGGTAAATATGAGTTTCCTAGCCATTTTTGGACATGGGTTAAGGTTAGGGCTTGGGAATTCGGACACGGATAGGCTCTCAAGTTGGATTTATGACTTGGAAACCTGGAGATAATTATGATACCCCAGACTAAACTTTAAACGTAATTGCAGGTTGAACATCTAGTTGGTTGTCAATGAATGGGACGCTACATTTTATTCAAAGTCTGTTGGATTTTTACTAAATATCTTCAATGCGTTTTTTCTTTAATGCAGTTTCCCCAAGAAATTGGCAAGAATTAATCTGGTGTCCTCCATTATTTTTGTTGTTCCCAACGACAAAGCACTTGAATGCAGTAAATAAGACTTCAGAAGTGGGAATTTCCAATAGCGCATGAAGGCAGCGTAAATGCAAAGACCCAGTTATGTTGTTTTTTTCTGGTTTGCCTGACCAGGTCATTTCAATGAATTTAAAAGCTCTTGGTATTGCTAGTTAGTCATCTGGTATAGAAAAACACTCTCAAGTTGTATTTATGTCTGGGAAACTTACTGACTGGGAAATACCACAGTTTTTGTGTTGGAAGGATGAAACTTTAAACTACGAAATGCTTTCTCTTGCATTACAGTCATTTATTTATGTGTATAAATAACCATTTGATGCATGTTGTGTGTATTTTACACTGCATTTATTTGATTGAAACTTCAGAATCGCTGGCTGACAATCTAGTTGGTTGTAAATGAATGGGACGCTACATCTGTTGGATTCTGACTAAATATCTTCAATGCATTTTGGCTTTAATAAGGTTTCCCCAAGAAACAGGCTAGAATAAACCTGATGTACTCCATTATTCCTGTTTTTTCTAACAACAAAGCACTTGAATGTGATAAACAAGTAACTACGACTTCCGAAGTGGGAATTTGGAAATTTCCAATAGCACATGAAGGCACTAAAGTACAGAGAACCAATTATGTTTGTTGTCTGGTGTTCCTGACCAGGTTTCAATGAATTTAAAAACTCTTAGTATTGCTAATCAGTGCATTACTGGTCATGAGTTCTATTGTTAGTTTGTCACCGTTCAGTCTGATCTCTGGTTTCATATTGAGATGGATTCATTGTGAGATATTCAGTTTCTTTGGTTTTGTTTTCTTGTATTGGTTCGTTATCGACCCTCTTAAGGTGATGTGATTCATTGAGCTCAGTAGTTTAATGAGATGAAGTGTTCATTTTGGTGTATTTGTTTCACTCTCGTTCTCTCTGAATGAAGTTGATTGTCGTTTGTGTCTGGACTCGTGACTTTTAGGCCGGTCTCTCTGTTGTTTGTTTGCAGTTTTATCAGTCCTTCATTCAGCCATTATGGAGACGATATCAAGCGCAGATATGTTCACGCCGTTCTGAATGTGACGCCTGTTCATCTGCGCCATTCGATTCATTTATTCTGCTGTAACCACGTTTAACATGTGAGTGTTAATGTAACGTAATGACGTGAAATAAAACATCATCATGTTTTAAAGAAGTGTGGCTTGATTATATGGTGGAAATAGCGGATGATGGGCACAGAACGGTAACAAAACGCTGATTTACAGTCACACACAGGTGTAGTAGTGTGTAAACTCTATAACATGGGTATGTTTTAGATAGCTGTAAAAGGATTCACATGTTTGTTTTTTGAAAATATCGTTTTTTTTATGTAATATTATATTGTAAGTCTAATAAATAATTGACCTCAAAAAGGGAATTCATAGCAATAACTGCTTAATTTTTTGCATATTAGCTATATTATATTATATTATAAAGAATTGAACTGTTCTGCATGAGATTTTTTTAAATGATTTTTTTATAGAATTTCTTGGTAAGTAGCACAACACTGTAAAAAATATTTTCTCAGGTAACCTAAAATGTGCAATCATTTAGTTACATCAAGGGTCAAATCAAATATAAATAACACATTAAAGTTAAGAGTTGCACACTTTTTTTGTGTGCGCGCTGTATAAAGGTTTGGTATAAAGAATGTTTTTGCTCAAGTGGCCGAAATGTCCGCCCAACAGAGAAAAGTTTTGCTCAGTAGGAAAAAAAAACATTGGTCATAACCCAATATTTTTCAACTAAAACCATATTGTATCTGATCAGCAACTTCTTGTTAATGAGTGAATGTGAATTTTTTTTTAAGTTTTGCATGTTATTATTGCATGTACCCCTTTTTATTAATTAAAAAAATTAAAATTCTTTGAAACTTCACACATGAACCACACCAAAAAAACAAAAAAAGGATATATTTATATTTTTTTCAACATTGATGAGACATTTTATTTGAATATATTGTATGTAATTTGTAAGAACATATAATCTGAGAATTTCCCGTATTAACCCCTTGGAATTAATAGAATTTAATTAAATTCCTTAAAATGTATAACTCATTGTCAATCAAAAAGTGTACAAGTTTATGAAACCTACATATATATTTCTAACAGAACAACATACATATTACTTCGAAAAGTTTTCAAACAAAATAAATGCATTTTACTTGCATAAACGTTCATTTTCAGATGAAAAAGTGGTAAATATTTATGCTGCAATGGTTCGTCAACAGACTTCAGTCCAAAAGTGTGCGGGGTGTGGGGAATAGGAGAAATATATTTTACAAAATTTTTTGACACTAATATAACTTCATAGAAAATTTTACGAAAAGTATTTTTGGCACTTATGGTGTTCCATACTACGGCTGGGCAAAAAAAAAATTGATTGTTAACCGCTTCATCTTTGTATGCTGGATCAGCTCTCTGCCCTTCAGAGCTGTTTCTGTTTTATTTGTTCTCATGTTTGACTGACTCACAGGAACATTTCAGGCCCAGAGTCACGTCACCAAAGTAAAGCGCGCTGAGATCGTCTGCGCTTCCCGTCTGTTGCTGAGCTCCGGATGAGGAGCTGGAGACACGAGTCAACAAACACTGAGCATATCTGAGCATCGATCTGCTGTTTATACCTTCATCAGGTGCTGTGTCTCCAAACAAGAGCTTTTTTTAGCAGATCGCAGTGGTTTGTGGTTATTGAGATATGCTGCTCCTATCAGAACCAAACCAAGAACCATCATCAGATACAGGAGACTGCACTGAAAAAAACCAAAACTAGTAGAAACTATTTGTACTCACGTGCACACACGCGCACACACACACACACTCACACTCACACTCACACACACTCACACTCACACTCACACGCACACACACACACACACACACTCTCACTCACACTCGCACACACACTTGCACACACACACACACACTCACACGCGCACTCACACACAGTCACTCACACACGCACGCATGCTCACACACACACACTCACACTTGCACACTCGCACACACACTCGCACACTCACTCACAGTCACTCACACACGCACGCATACTCACACACTCACACGTGCACACACGCACACACTCACACGCGCACACACTCACACACACACGCGCACTCACACAGTCACTCACACACGCACGCATACTCACACACTCACACGTGCACACACGCACACACTCACACGCACTCACACACACACGCGCACTCACACAGTCACTCACACACGCACGCATACTCACACACTCACACGTGCACACACGCACACACTCACACGCACTCACACACACACGCGCACTCACACAGTCACTCACACACGCACGCATACTCACACACTCACACGTGCACACACACGCACACACACACACACACTCACACTTGCACACACACTTGCACACTCACACACACACTCACACACGCACACTCGCACAGTCACACACACGCACGCATGCTCACACACTCGCACGTGCACACACACACACGCGCACTCACACACAGTCACTCACACACGCACGCATACTCACACACTCACACGTGCACACACACGCACACACACACTCACACACACACGCGCACTCACACACAGTCACTCACACACGCATGCATACTCACACACTCACACGTGCACACACACACGCACACACCCACACACACACTCACACTTGCACACTCGCACACACACTTGCACACTCACTCACACGCGCACAGTCACTCACACACGCACGCATGCTCACACACTCGCACGTGCACACACACGCGCACTCACACACGCACGCATACTCAAACACTCACACGTGCACACACGCACACACACACACTTGCACACTCGCACACACTTGCACACTCACACACACACTCACACGCGCACACTCGCACAGTCACTCACACACGCACGCATGCTCACACACTCACACGTGCACACACACTCACACGCGCACTCACGCACACACGCACACTCACACACGCACATGCACAAACGCGCACACTCACTCACACACACACACACACACACACACACAATCTCACTCACACACAGACGCTGATGATCCTCCAGTCTGGTGGATTCTGAGGTGAGTGACGGACGGCTGCTTTCAGCTCTGTGTGTTTCACTCAGGTCCTGTAGTGTGTGTGGTAAACATGCGGATTAGCAGGACCTTTGGAAAGGTCACAACGTGCGGCCTGCTGCTGTGTTTGTGATTGTGTAAATGTCTGTATTTGAGCGTGTGTCTGTATGATACTTAGAAAATCAGGTGATTGTGGGAAACTGAGGCTCCAGATCGTATTTAGTATAACAGTAAATATTATTACGGAGTGTCTATTTACACTAAGTGCAACTAAGTTGGCAGATGCTATTTACATTAACTCCGCCCACCAACGTGTGATTGGGCTAAACAACACTACAAAAGACGATAGTTCAACAACAGCTCCAGTGGTTATACATAGCAGAAAATCCTGCTATTTTAACATATCGCTAAAAAATACTGCTATTTGCACTTATTGTAAATAGCCTCTATCGCTATTACTCTTAGTGCAAATAGCCACTGGCATATTATTAATGTAATACTAAAATATATAAAAGAGTTTCAGACCAGGGTTATTATTGTTAACTAAAAATAAAACCATAAAAAACATTTTCATTACTTGAAATAAAATAAACAGAAATAAAATGATATACATTAAAAAAAACCTAAACTTATTTTATTTTAGCTGGCAACATTTCTCATTTGTGTTTAGTTTAAGTAGACTAAATAAAATAAAACAAAAAATTAAAACTATATTTAAAAACAACAAAAACTAATAAAAATGATGAAAATGCACAGCAAAATAACTAAAACTTTAAAATTAGATTGAAAACAAAATATAAAATGCAAACTAATTAAAAAGATAAATGAACCTATAATAGCATATCAGTGATATTGAAATAACTGGAGGAGAATTGTTAACTGTAGTTTGCTGCTCCGGTGTTTTGATTGATTGCTGTGACGTTGCTATGCGGTTGCTAGGGTGTTCTGCTGGTGGATTAATGTCTTAGATGTACGTGTGGTACTGGTGTTTAACACACACACACACACACACACACACACACACACACATGTATTTGTGGTTTACGGGGACTCTCCATAGGCGTAATGGTTTTTATACTGTATAAACTGTATTTTCTATCGCCCTACACCAACCCTACACCTAGACCTACCCCTCACAGAAAAGTACGGGCAATTTTTGAGTTTCATAAAACACCGTTTTGTATGTTTTTTTTAAGCCTTTTGTTTTACGGGGACACAGGAAGTGTCTTCATAAACCATGTTTACGTTGCAATACCCATGTCATTATACACATTTGTGTCCTCATAAACCATACCAGAACACACACACACACACACACTCACACACATGCACTCACACACACACACACACACACACACACACACACACACACATTTATTTATACACACACACACAGGAAGTGCTGCTGTTCTATTTATAGAGCGACTCACCACACAGAATCATGAGTGTGTTTGTTGATCTTGTTACTTTGTATCGCAGCGCTCCTGAATGGTGCATTCTAATTGGCTGACAGGTGTTACTTTCAAGCTATAGATGTTCTATAGTTGCTATGAAGTTGTGTATTTCTAAACATGCTATATATATATAATTTAGTATTAGTGTTTGTGTTAGTCTTTAGTTAGTCATTATTATTGGCTTTATGTAAGCAGCACACCTTTATGGTATGTTCTTGTTTAAATAAACCCGTT
>NW_015554092.1:462257-462608 GCF_001515605.1 Sinocyclocheilus anshuiensis | reverse complement strand
TGTGTGTGTGTGTGTGTGTGTGTGTGTGTGTGTGTGAGGAAGCTGCGGTGCTTCATCACAGATCATCAGGTGTGAGTGTTTGTCAGGGAGAGACTGATCTCAGGTCTGGTTTTACCCAAGGAGACGTGTGACGGATGACGGTCAGTTTGGTGTCTGTCTGTGATCTTCACTGAGACTCGAAGCACTGTTGTTTTCTTTGTGCATCACTGATGTGTTTGTCACTGCGTCTGGGAGTCAAACGTGTTCTTGTACTTGATTTTTTTTTATGTGCACTTGTGTGTTTTCCTGATTTGTTGAAATGCTGATTCTTTTCTAATGCTCTTTGAGCTTGATTTCAGTATACAGATTTAC
>NW_015554092.1:457831-461984 GCF_001515605.1 Sinocyclocheilus anshuiensis | reverse complement strand
TTTAATAAAAATGTAAAACATATATATATATATATATATATATATATATATAGCAGCTGTAGTGCCCAGCATAGCTTTCAGATGTGACCATCCGTGGTTTGAGAGATTTTCAGCCCTGATTGAAATGACTCTGAAGTTTCTCTTTACCATAAATGACATGAGAGAGGATACAAACCTGTGTGTGTTTGTGTGATATATGACTGTAGGTGTGTGTTTGTGTTGTCTGCAGGGTGTGTAAGCGTCTGAGTGGCAGTAATATGGATCTGGAGCGCGTCGGTCAGCAGGGGTCAGTGGAGAATCTCAGCCAATCACTGCGAGGACTGAACTGCTGCACCAATGCATCCAGCGACAGCCTGCAGGCGCACTCCGACACCGGTGAGCTACACACAGACACTGCTTATTTGTTTGTTTTATTTATTTATTTATTTTTATTATTATTTTATAATTATTTATAAAAAAAAAATGTTGTTGTTATTTATTCATTTATTTGTATTATTTATTTATTTTATTAATATTTATTTATTTTATTTTTATTTGATCAATTTAAAAAAAGTAGGTTGGGTATTACCCAAATAAACGTAAATAAACTCAAAACACAAAAGGTTTTTAAATATATTTTACTCACAATTACTGCCTGATTAAAACTATTTAGAGCTTAGCATAACTAGTAAAATATTATTCATTATAAAACACCTATTCAGCAATAAGACTTTTCCAGGTTTTGAAATCACACTTTTAAAATTAGGCTTTTTTCCAAAATCTGGTTATTCAAAGACAAAAACAGTTTAAGCTAATTCTTGGTTTTTAGTTGTTGTTTTGTCTTGTATTAAATCATTTTAAGTCATGTACAAACTCTTCCAAACGCTGATGCTTGTATTTTTCATCAATACAGCTGTCCCAGAATGCATTGCAAAAGGCTCTTAAATGACAGATGGAGTTGAGGGGGAAAAATTACTATTTTGTGTCATATTTGTGTGTATTTCTGTGTTTATTTAGTCATTAGATTGAGAATAGAGTTTCTACTCATGTAGGTTGTTTTTAATCAGTCTCATGAGGTTTAATTTGAGTTTCTGAAGGGAACTTCCTGTGTAGGCAGCAGAGGGATGTTCACTAGGGTTTGAAACTGAACTGAAGTCTATAAACAGACTGTGTTATTGTGAATGAAACTTCCTTTCTTGATAATCAGCGGTGATGAGAAGGGAACATCAGACGCCGCTCTTCCTCCTGATCTTCAGGCTCACAGCTGTGATAGGCTGTCATACTGTAGGTGTGTGTAGTGTGTTCCCATGCACCGGGGCACAGAGATAATGGAGGGTTAAATAGAGGAAATCAAGGTTTGTGTTTATCACAGGGCGTTTTCTGATGGTTTCCCTCATGAAGTCACTGATCTTCATCTGCAGGCCTATATTAACGCGTCACAAACCACTGAGAGACTCCATCACAGGATCTGATGATCTTTGAAGGATTCATGGTTGTGGAGTTTGTGTGCATGAGTGAGTGTATGTGAGTGTGCGAGCGAGTGTGAGTGTGCGATTGAGTGAGTGTGTGAGTGCGAGTGTGCGACGGCGAGTGAGTGCGAGAGTGTGAGTGCACGAGAGTGAGTATGCGTGTACGTGTGTGAGTGTTAGAGTGTGAGAGTGTGCGAGTGTGGTAGTGTTGAGAGTGTAAGTGCGAGAGTGCTAGTGTTGAGAGTGTGAGTGCGAGAGTGTGCTAGTGTTGAGAGTGTGAGTGCGCGAGTGAGTGCGAGAGTGAGTATGCGTGTACGTGTGTGAGTGTTAGAGTGTGAGAGTGTGGTAGTGTTGAGAGTGTGAGTGCGAGAGTGTGCTAGTGTTGAGAGTGTGAGTGCGCGAGTGAGTGCGAGAGTAGTATGCGTGTACGTGTGTGAGTGTTAGAGTGTGAGTGCGCGAGAGAGTGTGATTGAGTGAGTGAGTGTGATTGAGTGAGTGAGTGTGCGAGTGAGTGCGAGTGCAAGCGAGTGAGTGTGAGTGTGATTGAGTGAGTGTGTGATTGAGTGCGAGTGCAAGCGAGTGAGTGTGATTGAGTGAGTGAGTGTGATTGTGAGTGTGATTGAGTGAGTGAGTGTGAGTGTGAGTGTGATTGAGTGAGTGCGAGTGCAAGCGAGTGAGTGCGAGTGCAAGCGAGTGTGAGAGTGTGAGTGTGCGATTGAGTGCAAGCGAGTGTGTGTGTGTGTGTGTGTGTGTGTGTGTGTGTGTGTGTGTGTGCTTGAGTGAGTCCGTGAGTGAGTGTGTGTAAGCATGAGTGTGTGCGAGTGTTGTGTTAGAATGCAGAAACAGAAATGAGGAACATGAACAGTTTCATTTTACTGAACACTTTAATTCTCCTGATTGTCTGACAGGAATCATTTAGAAATCACAATCATATGATTCACTGATTCTGAACTCTGATTATGAATCTGATATAGAGCAGATCTTTCAAACTTGCTTTCAATTCAATATTTTACAGCCAATCACAGTTGTGTTTCTATGTGGAATGACAGCAACACTGTGATAAAAGACAAATAAATGTATACATTTTTTAAACGTATTCATTTATTTATTTTTATTAATTACTTAACACCTTATTTTATTTTCTATATTTTTTATATATATATTTTTCGCTATTGCTTGTTTTGTGTAAAGTTTTTTGTCAATGTTGTATAAATATTGTATATATCAATTATGTATTGTATAAATATTATGTAAACCCAGTCATGCCATTAAACAATTTTTAATTCGGTTAATATAATTTTTTTTTTCATTTCGACTAAAAGTAATTAACTATTTCTTCTCCCTCGCTCTTTTCTTCTGGTCATGTGATCTAGACTCCACCCTCCACTCCATCCCCTCCCCTTTCCCCAGCAGCCCGCTTGGCTCCGCCCCTTCATCTCCACAGCCCGACGCGTTTCCCTGCACCAGCCTGGCCAATCAGCTCCAGCCGCCTCCGTTACCACAGAAGAAGCTGGTGAACCGCACCACCTCGGCTCCGAGCGACTCTGGCGTCAAACCGCTCGCCTGTTCTCGCCCGCGTCTGGGGAATGTGACGTCTTGCTCGTCTCCGCAGCTCAACACGCTGCATCTGCATGCGCTGCTCAGGAACATGGACAGCCGCGAGGGCATCTACTCCAAACTGGGCGGCCTGTACGCCGAGTCTCTGCGGCGGCTCGCACTCAAGTGTGAGGAGCATTTCTCCAGCGGCCAGAGGAACACGCTGAGATTCGACGAGAGCAACTGGTCACTCTTCAAACTCACCTGCAACAAACCCTGCTGTCTGTCCGGAGACGCTGTGTATTACTCAGCCTCCTGCGCGTCAGACACTCGAAACACATACGCCGTCAAGGTCAGAGAATATATATACAGGTGCATCTCAATAAATTAGAATGTCGTGGAAAAGTTCATTTATTTCAGTAATTCAACTCAAATTGTGAAACTCGTGTAGTAAATAAATTCAGTGCACACAGACTGAAGTAGTTTAAGTCTTTGGTTCTTTTAATTGTGATGATTTTGGCTCACATTTAACAAAAACCCACCAATTCACTATCTCAACAAATTAGAATATGGTGACATGCCAATCAGCTAATCAACTCAAAACACCTACAAAGGTTTCCTGAGCCTTCAGAATGGTCTCTCAGTTTGGTTCACTAGGCTACACAATCATGGGGAAGACTGCTGATCTGACAGTTGTCCAGAAGACAATCATTGACACCCTTCACAAGGAGGGTAAGCCACAAACATTCATTGCCAAAGAAGCTGGCTGTTCACAGAGTGCTGTATCCAAGCATGTTAACAGAAAGTTGAGTGGAAGGAAAAAGTGTGGAAGAAAAAGATGCACAACCAACCGAGAGAACCGCAGCCTTATGAGGATTGTCAAGCAAAATCGATTCAAGAATTTGAGTGAACTTCACAAGGAATGGACTGAGGATGGGGTCAAGGCATCAAGAGCCACCACACACAGACGTGCCAAGGAATTTGGCTACAGTTGTCGTATTCCTCTTGTTAAGCCACCCCTGAACCACAGACAACGTCAGAGGAGTCTTACCTGGGCTAAGGAGAAGAACTGGACTGTTGCCCAGTGATCCAAAGTCCTCTTTTCAGATGAGAGAAAGTTTTGTATTTCATTTGGAAACCAAAGTCCTAGAGTCTGGAGGAAGGGTGGA
>NW_015554092.1:450745-454919 GCF_001515605.1 Sinocyclocheilus anshuiensis | reverse complement strand
GAGTGTGTGTGTGTGTGTGTGTGTGTGTGTGTGTGTGTGTGTGTGTGCTTGAGTGAGTCCGTGAGTGAGTGTGTGTAAGCATGAGTGTGTGCGAGTGTTGTGTTAGAATGCAGAAACAGAAATGAGGAACATGAACAGTTTCATTTTACTGAACACTTTAATTCTCCTGATTGTCTGACAGGAATCATTTAGAAATCACAATCATATGATTCACTGATTCTGAACTCTGATTATGAATCTGATATAGAGCAGATCTTTCAAACTTGCTTTCAATTCAATATTTTACAGCCAATCACAGTTGTGTTTCTATGTGGAATGACAGCAACACTGTGATAAAAGACAAATAAATGTATACATTTTTTAAACGTATTCATTTATTTATTTTTATTAATTACTTAACACCTTATTTTATTTTCTATATTTTTTATATATATATTTTTCGCTATTGCTTGTTTTGTGTAAAGTTTTTTGTCAATGTTGTATAAATATTGTATATATCAATTATGTATTGTATAAATATTATGTAAACCCAGTCATGCCATTAAACAATTTTTAATTCGGTTAATATAATTTTTTTTTTCATTTCGACTAAAAGTAATTAACTATTTCTTCTCCCTCGCTCTTTTCTTCTGGTCATGTGATCTAGACTCCACCCTCCACTCCATCCCCTCCCCTTTCCCCAGCAGCCCGCTTGGCTCCGCCCCTTCATCTCCACAGCCCGACGCGTTTCCCTGCACCAGCCTGGCCAATCAGCTCCAGCCGCCTCCGTTACCACAGAAGAAGCTGGTGAACCGCACCACCTCGGCTCCGAGCGACTCTGGCGTCAAACCGCTCGCCTGTTCTCGCCCGCGTCTGGGGAATGTGACGTCTTGCTCGTCTCCGCAGCTCAACACGCTGCATCTGCATGCGCTGCTCAGGAACATGGACAGCCGCGAGGGCATCTACTCCAAACTGGGCGGCCTGTACGCCGAGTCTCTGCGGCGGCTCGCACTCAAGTGTGAGGAGCATTTCTCCAGCGGCCAGAGGAACACGCTGAGATTCGACGAGAGCAACTGGTCACTCTTCAAACTCACCTGCAACAAACCCTGCTGTCTGTCCGGAGACGCTGTGTATTACTCAGCCTCCTGCGCGTCAGACACTCGAAACACATACGCCGTCAAGGTCAGAGAATATATATACAGGTGCATCTCAATAAATTAGAATGTCGTGGAAAAGTTCATTTATTTCAGTAATTCAACTCAAATTGTGAAACTCGTGTAGTAAATAAATTCAGTGCACACAGACTGAAGTAGTTTAAGTCTTTGGTTCTTTTAATTGTGATGATTTTGGCTCACATTCAAAATTATTGATTTTTCTTTTATGCCAAAAATCATTAGGATATTAAGTAAAGATCATGTTCCATGAAGATATTTTGTAAATGTTTTACCTTAATTTTTGATTAGTAATATGCATTGCTAAGAACTTCATTTGAACAACTTTAAAGAGGATTTTCTCAATATTTAGATTTTTTTGCACCCTCAGATTCCAGATATTCAAATAGTTGAATCTCGGCCAAATATTGTCCTATCCTAACAAACCATACATCAATGGAAATCTATTTGTTCAGCTTTCAGATGATGTATAAATATCAATTTCAAAAAAACTGACCCTTATGACTGGTTTTGTGCTCCAGAGTCACATATATACTGTAAATTAACCGTCAAAGGTTTGGAATAAATACGTTTTTTTGAAAGAAGTCTCATCTGCTCACCAAGGCTGCATTTATAAACCGCTGAAATCATTCTAATATGCTGATTTGCTGCGCAAGAAACATTTCTGATTATTATCAATGTTGAAAACAGATATTTTTGTGGAATCTGTAACACATTTTATTTTTCAGGATTCACAGATGAATAGAAAGTTCACAAGAACAGCGTATATTTGAAATATAAATCTTTTGTAGCATTATAAATGTTTTACTGCCAATTTATATCAATTTAATTTGTCCTTATATATATATATTTATTTTTTATTTATTTATTTATTTTTATTTAGCAAAGACATTAAATTGATTAAAAGTGACAGTAGTTTTTTTATATTCTTTAAAGAATCCAGAATTAAATATTTCCACAAAAATATTAAGCAGCAAAAACTGTTTTAAATATTGATAATAATAAACAATACTAATGGAAAGCTTTTAATAATAGATCAATTTTATTAATAATTGTTATTAATATTATTTCACAATATTATTATCAAATAAATGCAGCTTTGCTGAACATAAAAGGCTTTATTTAAAAATATAAAAAATTCTTAATTATTCCAAATATATATTTTATTTATGGTAAGGAAATTGTGAATTAACATTTAACATCATAGCGTGTCTGTTTTCTCTGTGTGTTGGTCAGATCTGTAAAGGCCAGGCTCCGGACAGTAAGCAGGTTCATCTGTACGGTCTTTCGGTGCAGCAGAGCATCCCGTCTCACTTCAATCTGCAGCAGGACCGCGGTCACTTCATCGCCTGCGTGCCGCGGAGCATGCTACCCAGCGAGGAGAGCGGTCCGGCCGAGCAGGAGTGCGTGGTGGTCATCACCCGGGACGTCCCGCACCAGAGCGTGGCAGATTTCGTCCGCGAGTGGGAGTCGTTCCACCGCGCGCAGCCGGAGGTTTACGAGCGCCGCGTGTGTTTTCTGCTGCTGCAGCTGTGCGCGGGTCTGGAGCATCTGAAAGCGCACGGCGTCACGCATCGAGATCTGTGCATGGAGAACCTGCTGCTGGTGCAACGTCCAGATCCACAGCAGCACAGCCTCCCGCGCCTCCTCATCAGCAGCTTCGCCAAAGCCAAGCGCCGCGACGCAGACCAGGTTATTATGAATCATGCTTATTAATAACATGTCACAATATTATTGTTTTTACTAGAGGTCAACCGATAGTGGATTTTACCGATACCGATAGCTAGGTTGGACCACACTGGCCGATACCGATTAATCAACCGATAGTTTTTCAAATTATACTGAATGGAAACTAAAATAATGCTCTACTATTTAAAAAAAGTACTGAACCATACTTTGTAAATTAATAACAGTCTTAATATTAATTATTAGGGCTGCCCCCTAATAGTCGACTAACCGTTAGTTGACCAGAAGAGGCTTGGTCGGCCAAAATTGTAATAGTCGCTTAGTCGCAAAAAAAAAAAAAAAAACCCCAAGGCCAAGCGACGCGGATGGGGTAATTATGAATAATTGTTATTAATAACATTTCACAATATTATTGTTTTTTCTAGAGGTCAACCGATAGTGGATTTTACCGATACCGATAGCTAGGTTGGACCACACTGGCCGATACCGATTAATCAACTGATAGTTTTTCAAATTATACTGAATGGAAACTAAAATAGTGCTCTACTATTTAAAAAAAGTACTGAACCATACTTTGTAAATGAATAAAAGTATTAATATTAATTATATATTGATCATTAAAGTTAGTTCATAGTTCATTCATGTTAACAAAACCAACTTCAAAATTTACAAATATATCCGTAAATGTTTAAATTAACACACTCTACTTCTATTCTACAGCTTGTATCAATATTAGTTACTGTTACAAATGGATTCTTTATTGTAAAGTGTTACCAATTCATATCTAAAGATGGTCATCTTTAAATATCTACACAAAGGCCATAGCATTGAAATGACATACATATGGATATTGTATGTGTACTCTCACAGTTTAACTGCTTCTATTCTAGAACACTTGATGATTATCTAATCAAAATAACATAAGACGGCAGTCACACACCGGGCAAAAAAAAAACTCGCAGGTATACTCGCTCTCATACTGTATAATGACAGCGTAGCTTCAGCTGCTCCAGCAACGGACGCAACCAGGAAAAACTATCGTAGCATGGATTTTTGCTGATAACTGATAGTTCCGCCAATCAACTATTGTTGCCGATTAATTGGCAAAACCGATACATCGGTCGACCTCTAGTATTTACTAGTATGTTTGTTCAAGTATTTCTAGTATTTTTGTTAAAATAAATGCAGCCTTGTTGAATTTTAAAGACTTTTTTTTTAAAAACGTGTAAAAATCTTTATTCCAAATATCAAAAGTTTTTGAGCAGTACGTTTTTTTAAAAGTACAAGTACAAAGTACAGCAAAAACAGTAATATTGTGAAATATTTTTACTATTTAA
>NW_015554092.1:445079-449009 GCF_001515605.1 Sinocyclocheilus anshuiensis | reverse complement strand
GATTTTCTCAATATTTAGATTTTTTTGCACCCTCAGATTCCAGATATTCAAATAGTTGAATCTCGGCCAAATATTGTCCTATCCTAACAAACCATACATCAATGGAAATCTATTTGTTCAGCTTTCAGATGATGTATAAATATCAATTTCAAAAAAACTGACCCTTATGACTGGTTTTGTGCTCCAGAGTCACATATATACTGTAAATTAACCGTCAAAGGTTTGGAATAAATACGTTTTTTTGAAAGAAGTCTCATCTGCTCACCAAGGCTGCATTTATAAACCGCTGAAATCATTCTAATATGCTGATTTGCTGCGCAAGAAACATTTCTGATTATTATCAATGTTGAAAACAGATATTTTTGTGGAATCTGTAACACATTTTATTTTTCAGGATTCACAGATGAATAGAAAGTTCACAAGAACAGCGTATATTTGAAATATAAATCTTTTGTAGCATTATAAATGTTTTACTGCCAATTTATATCAATTTAATTTGTCCTTATATATATATATTTATTTTTTATTTATTTATTTATTTTTATTTAGCAAAGACATTAAATTGATTAAAAGTGACAGTAGTTTTTTTATATTCTTTAAAGAATCCAGAATTAAATATTTCCACAAAAATATTAAGCAGCAAAAACTGTTTTAAATATTGATAATAATAAACAATACTAATGGAAAGCTTTTAATAATAGATCAATTTTATTAATAATTGTTATTAATATTATTTCACAATATTATTATCAAATAAATGCAGCTTTGCTGAACATAAAAGGCTTTATTTAAAAATATAAAAAATTCTTAATTATTCCAAATATATATTTTATTTATGGTAAGGAAATTGTGAATTAACATTTAACATCATAGCGTGTCTGTTTTCTCTGTGTGTTGGTCAGATCTGTAAAGGCCAGGCTCCGGACAGTAAGCAGGTTCATCTGTACGGTCTTTCGGTGCAGCAGAGCATCCCGTCTCACTTCAATCTGCAGCAGGACCGCGGTCACTTCATCGCCTGCGTGCCGCGGAGCATGCTACCCAGCGAGGAGAGCGGTCCGGCCGAGCAGGAGTGCGTGGTGGTCATCACCCGGGACGTCCCGCACCAGAGCGTGGCAGATTTCGTCCGCGAGTGGGAGTCGTTCCACCGCGCGCAGCCGGAGGTTTACGAGCGCCGCGTGTGTTTTCTGCTGCTGCAGCTGTGCGCGGGTCTGGAGCATCTGAAAGCGCACGGCGTCACGCATCGAGATCTGTGCATGGAGAACCTGCTGCTGGTGCAACGTCCAGATCCACAGCAGCACAGCCTCCCGCGCCTCCTCATCAGCAGCTTCGCCAAAGCCAAGCGCCGCGACGCAGACCAGGTTATTATGAATCATGCTTATTAATAACATGTCACAATATTATTGTTTTTACTAGAGGTCAACCGATAGTGGATTTTACCGATACCGATAGCTAGGTTGGACCACACTGGCCGATACCGATTAATCAACCGATAGTTTTTCAAATTATACTGAATGGAAACTAAAATAATGCTCTACTATTTAAAAAAAGTACTGAACCATACTTTGTAAATTAATAACAGTCTTAATATTAATTATTAGGGCTGCCCCCTAATAGTCGACTAACCGTTAGTTGACCAGAAGAGGCTTGGTCGGCCAAAATTGTAATAGTCGCTTAGTCGAAAAAAAAAAAAAAAAAAACCCCAAGGCCAAGCGACGCGGATGGGGTAATTATGAATAATTGTTATTAATAACATTTCACAATATTATTGTTTTTTCTAGAGGTCAACCGATAGTGGATTTTACCGATACCGATAGCTAGGTTGGACCACACTGGCCGATACCGATTAATCAACTGATAGTTTTTCAAATTATACTGAATGGAAACTAAAATAGTGCTCTACTATTTAAAAAAAGTACTGAACCATACTTTGTAAATGAATAAAAGTATTAATATTAATTATATATTGATCATTAAAGTTAGTTCATAGTTCATTCATGTTAACAAAACCAACTTCAAAATTTACAAATATATCCGTAAATGTTTAAATTAACACACTCTACTTCTATTCTACAGCTTGTATCAATATTAGTTACTGTTACAAATGGATTCTTTATTGTAAAGTGTTACCAATTCATATCTAAAGATGGTCATCTTTAAATATCTACACAAAGGCCATAGCATTGAAATGACATACATATGGATATTGTATGTGTACTCTCACAGTTTAACTGCTTCTATTCTAGAACACTTGATGATTATCTAATCAAAATAACATAAGACGGCAGTCACACACCGGGCAAAAAAAAAACTCGCAGGTATACTCGCTCTCATACTGTATAATGACAGCGTAGCTTCAGCTGCTCCAGCAACGGACGCAACCAGGAAAAACTATCGTAGCATGGATTTTTGCTGATAACTGATAGTTCCGCCAATCAACTATTGTTGCCGATTAATTGGCAAAACCGATACATCGGTCGACCTCTAGTATTTACTAGTATGTTTGTTCAAGTATTTCTAGTATTTTTGTTAAAATAAATGCAGCCTTGTTGAATTTTAAAGACTTTTTTTTTAAAAACGTGTAAAAATCTTTATTCCAAATATCAAAAGTTTTTGAGCAGTACGTTTTTTTAAAAGTACAAGTACAAAGTACAGCAAAAACAGTAATATTGTGAAATATTTTTACTATTTAAAATGACTGTTTTCTATTTAAATATGTTTTAAAATGTAATTTATTACTGTGATTTCGAAGCTGAAACGGCTCAATGCAGACGACCAATTTCTAAAGCGGGATCACGCCCGGCTCGCACCTGAGATCGTCTCGGCTGGGCAGTACCGCAAATTTGACGAGTTTCAAACCGGCATCCTGATCTATGAGCTCCTGCACCGCCGTAACCCGTTCGAAGCCACGCCGGGCAAATGCGACTACAGATGCGACGAGCTGCCGCCGATCCCCGCCGCCTCCATCTACTCACCCGGCCTGCAGAGACTGGCGCACCTGCTGCTGGAGCCCGACCCCGGACGCCGCATCCATATCCAGGACGCTCGGCGCATCCTGCAGGTAGTGTCAATTTTTATCAGCTATTTTCAATTTTAGTCTTAGGGCCAGTTTTAATAACAGATTGCACCAGCGCAAACTGTCTTGTGGCGTTAAAGGAGTCATCAGATGCCCATTTTCCACAAGTTGATATGATTCTTTAGGGTCTTAATAAAAAGTCTATAACATACTTTGGTTAAAATTTCTCAATGGTAGTGTAAAACAACACCCTTTTTTCCCCTTTAAAAACAATTATGTTTTTAACAGCGAGCCGTTTTGGTGCATGTCCCTTTAAATGCTAATGAGCTCTGCTCACCCCCCCTCTCTCTTTCTCTGAGAGACTCTTAACTTTAGCCACATTCATCGTGAAACTTACTAACTTGCACATTATTAGGAAAGGCGATTTGCAAAGATTCTTAAAAAAAAACCTTACACTCACGTCTTCTGGAGGTGAAGCTGGATCACGAATGATTCACGCAAACATACACACATTTATGTAGATCGGGGGCGCATTCCCTTCAGAAACAAACGTAATCCACTGCGTCTTCAGCGGCTCAGATGTCGGGAGTAAATGACGACTGCTATGTTCATCATTACATCCAACAACAGAACACCTCAATCGCGATATTTCAATATTGATAATATTGTTACATCCCTAATACATCCTATATATACATACATACATGTGTGTGTGTGTGTGTGTGTGTGTGTGTATATGTGTATGTGTATATATACATACATAAATATATATACATGGGAACCAACTTTATACATACATACATACATACATACATACACATATATATATATATATATATACACACGTGTGTGTGTGTGTGAGTGTGTGAGTGTGTGAGTGTGTGAGTGTGTGAGTGTGTGTGTGTGTGTGTGAGTGT
>NW_015554092.1:444829-444981 GCF_001515605.1 Sinocyclocheilus anshuiensis | reverse complement strand
AGACGGACGGAGCCACGGCCGAGCACTTCATTTCACCTTTACTAATGTTTCTTTGGATAGAGCTATCAGTGCTTTCAGAGAGAAACTCAGCATGTCTGAAATGTACAGATCACTTTTCACCCCAAATTTAAAAAGGGATATATATATATGTA
>NW_015554092.1:443196-444787 GCF_001515605.1 Sinocyclocheilus anshuiensis | reverse complement strand
TATATATAAAATTTCATGTAAATTCAGTATATATTTCCCTTTTTAATAAGAAACTATTTTCTACATAAATGATTTAAGATTTTATTATATTGTGACTATTTTCATGAAAATGAAACACATTTATACACATTTATATATATGGATATAACATATATACATAAAAATAATAATACATATTATACCATATATATATATATATATAATTTATTGTGTGTGTGTATATATATCTATATATATACATACAATAATGGGTATAATATTTATTATTTCTTATTTTCTTTGCATGATTTAGGAAGTTTTACATTGTGACTATTTTCATGACAATTTCTGTGATGCAAAAAAACACATTCTCTTAATACAATAATGACAATCATGTTATTTGCATGCAGTATTTTTTAAAGTTTATTTATTAAAATCAGAGTAAAAGAAGAAGTACAACATAGTGATGTGTTCTTACTGTAAATGTACTTTTTTGTTTTTTATTCGGTTGTGGTAAAATGTATTTAAATGTCATTAAAATAATGTCACAATATAATACAATCTTTGTTTGCTTTATGTAGAAAAAGATCTTCTGGTTTTGAGGTGAAGCGTGATCTGCAGTGACAGTATTTGATCTGTATGTTAGAGGTCTATCTGTCCGTTCTGAAGCCTCAGTTTCTGTTTTCCTGATTAACGCTGGTTCTTCTGAAGTTGCTCTGAAGTTTCAAGAGCGTCTCTGACAGTTTTAGGGGCTGCTGGGTCAATCTGACCCCTCGTGTTGCTGGTAAATCACTGATCGGCGTCTGTCTGAAGGCTCTGGATGAGAAACAGACGCTGCTGATGCCGCAGGAATCAAAGCGCTTCAGAAAGACTGTAGACTCTTCCTTGTAAAACCGGCTGTAAAATGCCTCTCAGAGCAACACGAGGCTCTGATTAAACTTCCTGTTTGTGAAGAGAAGCCACTTCCTGGTGCAATATTTCTAGCTTCTGCTGGTTCTGCTGGACACTCGCTGTCGAAATGTGATGAACTGGTTTAAAGTTAATTGTTTATTATGTTGATTGATTTATTTCGAGTGCCTTTTGTGATTTATATTTTGAGGTTGAAGTCATTTCGAGCTTAATGGAGATGAAACTGTGAGTCTGGAATTTCACAGAAGATCTTCAGGTGGAACCGAAATGGGCTTTTTTGTACATAAATTGTGTTAAGACCTGTGAAGCAGGTCTTAACAGCAGCAGATACGGTCTGTTCATATGATTTAACCCTCATGTTCTTTTCATTTTTATTTCGCTCTAAAGGTTTTATTTGCATTCAGAGACGCCAGAAATGCAGCATGCTTCAGTCTTAAGATGTTTTAATTGAAACGAGACACTGGACAAACACACACATATGCGCTGTAACATCGTGTATTAATATACTGTGTGTCAAAGACATCTGCAGCATACAATAAAGTGTCAAATATTTTCACATATTACTGATTTGATTGCATCAGAGTGAATGAGACTTCCTAAAGGAATAGTTCAGCCAAAAATGAAAATCTGCACCTCTGCACCTCAAATCTTGGTCTATGCCAGATCAGGATGAGTTTGTTTCTTCATCAGGTTTGGAGAAATG
>NW_015554092.1:439924-443111 GCF_001515605.1 Sinocyclocheilus anshuiensis | reverse complement strand
GCTACATTTCTACAAACCTGATGAAGAAACAAACTCATCCTGATCTCTATTTTTAAGTCAGTTTACTTAATTTAAGGCAGCAACCAAACTTAAGTTTTAAGTTGAAGTAAATTTTTTATAGTGTTGATATTCAGTGTTTAGGGCCTTGAACATTAAATGAATCGGATTGATTGATCAGGGCGTGTGATTTGACTGATTTGTTGGCAGGTGAAGCGGTCAAAGTACACAAACACGTGAGGATGAAGCGCTAAAGACTGACTGATAATATAATGTTCAAAGTCTCATTATGATTCACTCCTGATCGTCTGCTCTTTGGCTCACAAAAGTTCGACTCTGGATCCTGGGAACGTCTGGCTGGATTCCCTGAAATCTGCCCGGTGATTCCAGAAACACTCACACACACACACTCTCAAACACACACACACACTCTCTCACAAACACACACACACACACACACACACACACTCAAACACACACACACTCTCAAGCACACACACACAAGCTCTTTTGTCATAGGTGGAATGTGTTGCTACGGAACGCCAGCCAATGGAATGCCGTTCCCGTGAGTCCAGAACAAGCCGCTGGACAAAAGGCCTTCATTCGCTGGTTTTGTCTCAGCGCTTCTGGCAAACGACAGACTATAGAGGCTTCAGAAGAGCCTAATTAACTGAAACCTGACGAAGAGCTGATGAACCACACACCGGATCATTCTCGTCTGACAGAGTCAAACTCTCACTCAAAAACCAGCAATCAAAATCATCTCCCTCATGCATGAAGACGAGTCATTATCTGGATGTATTTTTAATATAACTTGCACTTGGAAAGATGTTTATACTTTGTTAACTTCATAATGAATCTTATGATTTTATTTGGTAAATTGCATAAACACAGACGCAAAAAGAGCAAATCTAAACCACATTTAAAGAACTTGTTTCTTGAGTCTCTTTAGGCTTAAAACATCTTTAGGCCTATATTAAAGCAATAAACCCCAAGAAGCCGTGGTTTACAGTGAATTTATAACAGCTAAGGGGCATTGTTAGGGCCTTAGCTGTTATAAATTCACTGTAAACCACGGCTTCACGGGGGTTATTGCTTTTATAAAACGGTTATTCCATATACGTAGTAAGGTTTCACAAAATAAAACAGAGCAAATAAAGTGTAATGATATTAATAAAAACAGTATTCTTCCACCAAACAATGTAGCTCCTCAGAAACAGTTGTGGTTGCTACAAAGTGGTTGCCGAGCAACACACAAACCTAAACAAAGGTGTATGTTACTTTGTAGAGTAACAGCTTCGAATGTGGCTCAGCCAATCAGAATCAAGGACCGGAACTCTCTGTTTTATAATTAGGATTGATATATTTGAATTGCATATAAAATTTGGATTACAAAGTTTTAACATAAGTAAACTTAATATGATGCATATTTCTCAGCCTCAAAGATTTCTGCTCTCAAAATTGGATTTATTGATGATAAATATGTAAAGCTGGTCATGGTGTTTAAAGCATTCAGATTATTACAGAAATCTGACCTGTTTCATTTATTTATGACTGACAAATATGCATCACACCACGTTTATTAGTTTATGTTAAAACTGTTGTCCAGCTGCATGGAAATGTTATATGCTTGTCAAATTCAAAAACATAAACCTTGCCTAAATATTTTAGCAAAAAATCTAGATGCACAATTTTATTAAATAAAGTATTTTATAAATAGTATTTAACCTCTATTTAACCTTTATTTCTAAGAGTGTAGACGTATAAAACTGAACCGTGAGATATATGAACATCATCTAACCTCCTAAAGATGAAGATATGCTGTTATTAAACGCATAAAGGCCACACATGAGACTGCTGGAGACACTGAGTCTGATCTCGTATGAATGTGTGATTGTGATTGTGTTTGTGAGCTTGATTCACTGGAACTACAGTAACGTGTCTATGTCTAGCAGACAATTCTGGCATGAAGTGAGCATGAACAGTGATGTGTGCTGTTCGGTTTGATGCTGCTGCGTGACATGGTTCAACATGCCCTGCTCTGATTTCATCTCATCAGCACTGCTCATACACTCTGTGTGTTACACTGACATCTGCTGCTCGTGCGAGATTCCACAGAACAACTGCGCATGCGCAGAGACAGCGCTCCTTCACTTTATCAAAGAGGCCGAAGTATGGAGAAGAAACACATTTATACTTATGTGTTTATTTATATATATTTATATTTATAACACTATATAATGTCATAAATGTATATTAATTTAAAAACAAAATTGTAATTATAAAAAAAACTTTTTCCCGACGTTAATAACTGTGGAATCGGGCATCGTATTTTGAGCATTAAAAATGTATTTGGATCTATTTTAAAACCTTGTCTACGTCCTGTAAATAAATAAATATAAGAAATAAATAGGCCTAAATAAATAAACAAATAAGTAATAAACCAAACAAAGATAAGTAGAAATAAAGAAAACAAAATGATAGTCCTATATATATATATATATTTTTTTTTTGTTCCTGTTTTCTTTATATCTGCTTATCTTTGTTAGGTTAATTAATTAATTTACATGCATTGTGTAGCCTATGTTTAACTAGGTGTGAACCCTTGGCATTTTGTGGTCTGCAATGTTCTGTATTAATTATTGTTTAAAATAAATAAATAAATAAATAAATTTTTGTGTGCATTATTATAGTTTGCACACACAGTCCCACACTAAATGAATGAATAATTAATTTAAAATGATCTAAAATAAATACAAAGACGTCACGTGACACAACACCAGAACGTTGCATTGAGTGAGTGAATAAATAACAATAACTGACATTATTACATTTAATAAATATTAAGGTCACACCTTATTTGTTAAAGTGTAATTATACATTTAAGTACTGAGTAACTGCATGTACTTAATATATGGTTAGGGTTACTTGCATAATTATGCATAATTTATTGTTAATAAATTAAAAGAACGTGTTACCAATATTAATAAGGTAATAAAATATATAATTCAATTTAATAACTATATATATATATAAATAACATGACCTTCACTGTCTCAAATGTACGTAAATAAGGTGTGAAAACATCATAACACATTCACTGCTCAGTCAACAGACTCGAAAGCAAAACTAGAGTGGCTTCCTCTCAGTAATTTTCCACGCGTACTATAGCAAAGGATCAGCTCATGAA
>NW_015554092.1:428610-439784 GCF_001515605.1 Sinocyclocheilus anshuiensis | reverse complement strand
CATTACGGCTTGATGAATATCCATGAGCCGCGCCTTCGCCGTAGTAGCGCGGATGCTGTTGTCGCGTCTCCGCCTCCGCGCTCCTCACTTTCTGCCGACCGCAGACGAGCGCACACAGGCCGCCGTGAACTCTCCCGAGGCCGGATGGTAAAATCCAACCTCCAGCGGATCCTAAACAGTCATTGCTTTGCCCGTGAGAAAGAAGGAAATAAGCCGTGTGAAGCTAGCAGCATCATGGAGGCGTTCAGTAACGGTGTTAACGACGTGATGGGAAGGTGAGAGCCCTGTAACAGCTCGTTCACACACATTTAACCGTTTATATCAGCAGAACAGGCTTCATATAACTATATGAAGTCATTATAGAGCGGGATGCTGGTTTTAATGAACGTGCGGGGAGTTTTAATTGCGAGTTATTTTCTCTCAGGGCCTGAGAGGCTAATGCTAATATTAGCAGCTGTTTTTTTCATCACGTTCAACATCTGCGACAGCAGTTTTTGTCAGCTAACACGCAGCACATAATATGTTTAGGGGTTTAAAGGTGTTGGAAACCCTGATTTGTTATCCGTGTGATGCTAAGGTGTTACACTTTAATCCATCTGAATGAAATCATCTGCTAGCATCTGTGGCCTAAACAGATGTGGCCCTTTAAATTCACATCCACACACCTGATTATTCTCGCATTTTACACTCGGCTTTTCACGGAATGATTAACGCTCTTATTGTGTTGATTTCGTTATGAAGTCGCGTTGTTGTGCGCGCTGACGTCGAAGGCCTCGTTTTCACACGCACGTCACAGAAGCCGTCATGACGTCACCCGCCTCGGGCCTTTGATCGCGCCGCGTGTTTTTAGTTATTAAATATTTGTTGGATTTTCTATACTGTTCCCTAATGACCGGAAGTAGTTCATTTATTGTTATGCAACAGTGACGTCTGTTAATACCGATTGATCTTTTATGACTTTATTGCTCGTTATAAAAGCGTAAAACGGTAAATTAATAAACGTAACGGTTGTATAAACATAATCTGTAAACTGAAATTAGTGTGCTTTTTTAATAAAAACAAAACACAAAACTCCAATTTTATAAATGCATGTGCAATTTGTAAAATATGTAGTTTCTGTCACCAGGGTTATTATCAGTAAATGAAACTAAAACCAAAAACTACAAAAAAATGTTACATGAAATAAAATAGAATGATAAAAGGTATTTTATTTCGGCTAGTTTTCAAGGAAGCATTTCTCAACTTGATGTGCTAAAAAATCTAAATCTGAAATAAAATTAATAGACCATATAGACATATTAAAAAAAAAAAGCTAATAAAAATGATGAGAAGACATAACATTACTAACATGCTTACCTTTTATAAATAACTTTAAATGATACATAAATCGTTTTGTAAAAAGACAGTTTTAAAAGCCCTGAAATGTAGGATAGCTAATGTTTGTGAAAGTGTGTCTGTAGTTGCTCTTGTGGTGGTGTTGAATAAGTCCGAGACGCTCGTAGAGCAGTGCGTCACTGCTGACTGACTTCCTCTAGTGCAGATCAGATGATTTACGCTTCTGTGATGGTTTATTTCTCTGTTCTCCTCAGTCTGTCGCTGTGCTGTAGTAGTACCACTGGTCCAGGGCCTCTGTGGTGCTCCTGATGCCCCTCACCCACCTCTGAAGATCCCAGGTGGGCGAGGGAACGGAGCACGGGATCACTCATCCACAGCGGCACCACCGCAGCAGCAGCTGCAGCTGTACTCAGTGAGTGTCTGCACACTGCATACCATACTGCATACTGCACCCTACACACTGCATACTGCACCCCACACAATGCACCCTACACACTGCATACTGCACCCCACACAATGCACCTTACATATTGCACACTGCACCCCACACAATGCACACTGCAAAGTACACACTGCATACTGCACCCCACACAATGCACACTGCGCCCTACACTCTACATACTACACACTGCATACTGCACCCCACACACGGCATACTGCACCCTACACTCTACATACTACACACTGCACCCCACAATGCACACTACACACTGCATACTGCACCCCACACAATGCAAACTACACACTGCATACTGCACCCCACACAATGCACACTGCACCCTAACTACACACTACACCCCACACAATGCACACTATACACTGCACCCCACACAATGCAAACTGCATACTGCACCCCACACAATGCACACTGCAAACTACACACTGCATACTGCACCCCACACAACGCACACTGCACTCTACATACTACACACTACACCCCACACAATGCACACTACACAATGCACACTGCATCCTACACTCTACATACTACACACTACACCCCACACAATGCACACTACACACTGCATACTGCACCCCACACAATGGACACTACATACTACACACTACACCCCACACAATGCACACTGCATACTGCACCCCACACAATGCAAACTACATACTACACACTACACCCCACACAATGCACACTGCATACTGCACCCCACACAATGCAAACTACATACTACACACTACACCCCACACAATGCACACTACACACTGCATACTGCACCCCACACTCTACATACTACACACTACACCCCACACAATGCACACTGCATACTGCACCCCACACAATGGACACTACATACTACACACTAGGGATGCACGATATTGGATTTTTGCCGATATTCTGTACATGCATTGTCAGTTTAATCCAAAGCAATCCAAAACAGTGAATCCAATCACCATTCAGGCAAAACTTTGCTTCAAGAATGAGCCACAATGCTGACGTGATCTAATTGCTAGCACAACCTGAGCACATGTGAGTTAACGTATTCCTCTTATCGGCAAGACGTTATTTTGACAATTTTTTATATTGGGCCAATGCCGGTATTTACATTTTAAAGTCGTTATCGGCTGATTCTGATATCGGTCCGATAATATTGTGCATCCCTACTACATACTGCACCCTACATACTGCACACTACATACTGCACCCTACACACTACACCTTGCACACTACATACTACACACTGCGCCCTACACACTGCACCCTACACACTACACAGAAGGAGCCCTCATGGTCCAGCGGGTGACGGTGAGAACACAGGTGTCAGATGCTCTTCTGAGAATGTAAATGCCCTCAGAAGGGTTCGGCGTTCTCAGAAACACTCAATCTCTGTAAACATCAGTGTGTTTTGCGTTTTAAAAATCAAACCTTCAGCACACTGTCAGCAGGCCAGCGTGTTGCGGTCCGTCAGACGTGTCGTATCCAGTCATGTGATCAGAAACACACACACGTCTCACACCGCATGCTCAGCAGGTTCACACTATTTATCTGACCTCTTTTCTTACATCAGAGACTGTTCATTTGGCAAGAGTGATTTAGTTGTTGATTTAATGTCAGTTTATATTATTTCATTTTTTTTTTCAAGTCAAATACATTGTTATTTTAGAAGGACTTAGAAACCTGTTTGAACAGACAACAGGTGCATAATAGGAATTAGTGTATTTTAAGTGCTTTTTATTTTTGTAAAAATACAATAAATATATATAAAAGTATTTGGAAAATATTTTGTTTCTAGAAAGTTATATTTCTTATCTACCTGTATTATTTATAGTGCTGTCAAACGATTAATCGCATCCAAAATAAGTTTTGTTTACATAATATGTGTGTACAGTGTATTTTTATGTATATAAATACACACACATGCATGTATACATTTCAGAAAAATTGTTTATATATTAAATATTTATATAGAATATAAAATATAAGAATATAAATATATAAATCTATATACATGTAAATATTTTCAAAATATATACTGTATGTGTGTTTATTTATATATACATAATAAATATACACAGTACACGCACATATATTATGTAAACAAAAGCCATTAATAAATAGAAGTAAATGATTATTCTAAACAGAGGACGGCAGAAATGAAACGCATCATTCAGGCAAACACACAAACAACAGGAGTTCTAGAATCACAGAACACAAGCATACACCGATATGAAGTGATGATCAGGACAGACTCCCTAACCAGCTCGTCTTCTGATTGGCTGCACAGGACAGGAAGTTGACTGTGACCGAAGAGCCCGCTGGGGCCGGTCGCCCCCGGATACTGCACTTCCAGAGCCGGCCCACCGTTTCCCGGGCGATCAAATGGGAGGCGGTGCTTCGGGGCCCCGGCCTGTTCGTGGAGATTCCCTGCGAATCGTTTCCAGAGGGCAGCAAAGAGAGGTGAGCGCCTAGCAACCACCCACAACACCATAGCAACACCCTGACAACCACCCACAACATCTGAAGCAGGAGTCTGGGAGCGCTGGGGGTCCGTGGAAATGTTTAGAGGAAAAAAGAAAAGTGATAATACATAAGATTAAAATAAATAAATGATAAAAATAATAAAAAATATTCCAAAAAATAGTCAAATAATACATATAATAAAAATAAAGTATTACTTACATTATATAAATGGTAAAAAAATGAGATATAAATAAATTATAAAAATTAGATAATAGAATAATACAAATTAGACTGAATTAATAATAAAAATAAAAGATTATTAAAATTTAAATATAAGATTTAAATACAAAAACAATATCAATAAAATGTTAGGTAAAATATTTAATGGTAAACATGAGAATTTAAATGTATAACAATAGAGTGATATCTAATACAAATGACTTTCAAATAATTAAGAAATAGATTAAATAAACAAAGTGCAATAAAATAAAAATGAGATACTGAAATAAAATATTGATTAAAACATTACAAATATGATATAAATAAAATATGAGATGAAAATTAATTTACAAAATGGGATTGAAATTAATAAATAAAAACTTTGGCAATACATAAATAAGTGTGTGTGTGTGTATATATATAATGCAAATTAGATTAAAATACACAATTACATATACAGTACAATAATATCTAGCAATGTGCCTTAATAAAATTGTAAAAAAACAATCCCAGTATAAATTGGGTTTTTCTACATTGATCCTGTGATGTAGTCCTTATGAATGTTGGGTTCCTCCCATGGCGTCTAAAAGACTTTCAGAAGGTCTCAGATCTAGTTTAATGCTCTTGATTACTGTATTAATCTGTAAGCGTCTGTGTCTGACTGTGTTGCAGCTTCGTCTCTCTGCTGGAGTTTGCTGAAGAACATCTGAAAGTCGTCAGTGTGTTCGTCTGCTTCTATAAGAACAGGGACGATCGTGGTACGTCAGACTCTGCTCAGACCTCCGTCTCTCACGCGTGTGCTGCACTGACGTGTGTGTGTGTGTGTGTGTGTGTGTGTGTGTGTGTGTGTTCCTCTTCTAGTGAAACTGGTGCGTACATTCAGCTTTCTGGGCTTTGAGATGGTGAAACCGGGCCACGCTCTCTGCGCTGACGTGTGTGTGTGTGTGTGTGTGTGTGTGTGTGTGTGTGTGTGTGTGTTCCTCTTCTAGTGAAACTGGTGCGTACATTCAGCTTTCTGGGCTTTGAGATGGTGAAACCGGGCCACGCTCTGGTCCCCGCTCGACCTGACGTTCTCTTCATGGCCTACAACTTTGACAGGGATTCCTCGGACGAAGATTAGTCTCCTCATTCCTTCATCTGGATCCGTCTACAGGCTTCAGGCGGACCCGCGCAATCTGTTTGACTCGTTCATCAAGTGAATCGGTTTGCTTTTAATGCCCTTGTTTTTTGTTTATACGATGTTCGATTTTCTGGAATGTACAAAAGGTCATTTCTGCGTTTGATTGGACGTTTCTTCTGTACTCTATTATGGCGCACAAATTTTATACTTAATATACTAAAAATTATTTTATAAAACGGAGAGTTCCGGTCCTTGATTCTGATTGGCTGAGCCACGTTCTAAGCTGTTACTCTACAAAGTAACATACACCTTTGTTTACGTTTGTGTGTTGCTCGGCAACCACAACTGTTTCTGAGGCGCTACATTGTTTGGTGGAAGAATACTGTTTTTATTAATATCATTACACTTTATTTGCTCTGTTTTATTTTGTGAAACCTTACTATGTATATGGAATAACCGTTTTATAAAAACTCTGCTTCACGTCGTACCCAACAATGCCCCTTAGCTGTTGTAAATTCACTGTAAACCACGGCTTCTCGGGGCTTATTGCTTTATTTAGTGTACTATTTTGAACTAAAATGTGCTTTTAACATACTATCCCTGTATTTAAAACTGTATTTAGTCACCACTTGTATGTAGTACACTTGAGTGCACTAGTGAATGAAAGATGAGTGACTAAATGCATTTTTTACTATGTTAAAAGCACATTTTTGTCCTAAAATAGCACAGTTGAGTACACTTAGTTGATTTTAAGCAGTGATAAATAATCATTTTTAGTATACTAAGTACAAAATGAGTGTGCCATAGTACATTATGGAAGTGTATTTTATTATTTTTTTAACCTGGGTGTGATTGTAGGTGTTCGCCACAGGTTTTGCTCTTCTGTTCAGCATTTACGGTCAGTTTTTACCTCGGAATGTGCTTTGTTGTTGTTTTTTAGACACGTTTTGAATGGGGATGAATCGGTAACATGTGTTCGATTGATTGATTTGTCTCTGAATGCGACTCGACTGGTACAAACCTTGATGGGAAACGGAATCGACGCATCCAAAGCTCTTTTACCTCCGGCTGTCATGTCTTGATTTTGTATATCAGAAGCATGTTTAGGCTTTCGTTGCGTGTCGCTGTGCTGTTACTCGCGTTCCTCTCCATCGTTTGGAGCCTCGTTCTCCTCTGTAGTGGTACATATACAGCTTCTGTGATAATAAAAACATTATTTAAAGACAGACATGGGTTGTGTCCTTTTTATCATCCACATGAGATTTACTTTTAAATGTTTCATTTTCTATCATGTCACATATATTTGCACATGTAAGCAATTGAGTTTATTCATTCTCTTTAATGTCTTCCCCACCTTTATTTATATAGCACTTTATACAGTACAGATCGTGTCAAAGCAGCTTTACAGTGTTAAACAGGAAAATAGTGTGTCAATAATGCAAGATATTTATTATTCTAATTATTTTAATCGAAATTGAATTTAATTGTTGTTCTAATTATGTATTTATTGTAATCTAATTTATTTGCTGCTTAATGTGTTTATTACAGATGCCAAGTAATTGCACAAGTTTTTTTATTTTTAATTATTAAAGGGGTCATGACATGAGAAATCAAATTTTCCTCGATCTTTTGGCATATAAGAGGTCTTTGTACCATTAAAACATCCTGCAAGTTTCATAGCTTAAAACGTCCTCCTCGTTATAAACAAAGCGTTTATTTAATCAAGCTCCAAAAACGGCTCGTTTGGATCCGAGGGGCAAGGTGACGTCACCCGAGCACAAACATTTGCATAAACACGCCTCCAGAGCAAGACGTCGGCTTAGGCCCCGCCCACCGGCATCGTATTTTTTTCCACATATTTGTGTTTTTGTGCAAAAAACTTTAACATTACAAGTAAATTTCAAGGAACATATTAAAATAAAAAATCCATGTCATGACCCCTTTAACATTTTATTTCAGTATTAAATATTATTCGTCATATTTATTAATATAATAAAGAATCTGCTTTTATGGAAACTCACAAAACTTCAGATAAGTCCAAACTTACTATAACTTATATAACACTTTTTATGCAAATTCATAAAATGTTAATGCATTTATGGTCACAAACATTCAGTTTAGTCAGATATATAAGCTAATATGTTTTATGTAATACGTTTTTCTAGTTTGATTCTGGTTAGCATCTTTTTAAACACCTTTCAGCAATTCAGTGATAAATGAAGAAACTGAAGGACAAATGTAATAAACTCTCTATTAATATGAGCTCAAAAAACGACATGAACAATAATTACGGAAAATAAGTCGTCATAAATTAATAAGATAATAGTTAATTGTTCATTATTATTAATCATATAAACTTATAAGTTTTATAATTAATTTATATTTAATTATTAAGTAATATACTATTATTTTAATACATTTATATAATTATTTTAATGATTAATATAATTAATAATTAAAGAATAATTATAAATAATGATAAAATCGAGAAGAACTGTTTGAAATAGTTTGTTTAAAATAGTTAAGCATTTATAGACAACTCGGAAAGGTTGATCATCAAGTACAGACGCTGTTACGTTTTTATTGCAAATAACAATAAAACATGCTTCAAGTGTTCAGTCTATAAAAGCACCGTTTTCACCATGTATTTATATTTCACGAGATTTTCCATGTTTTTATTTTTTTTATTCTAGTTATGTATTTAATTTAATCTATGTGATCATATAATTTTATAATATAATTTATTTTAATCGAATTGCTATTATGTAAATCTGTTATTTTTTTATTGTATTTATTTTTATCTCATTTAGTTTCTTATTCCATTATAATTAATCTTATTTGTACATTTTTTAGATTTTCTATAAACTTCTTTAGAATGTTTTTAAAGTGTCTCCGTCTCTTTAAAAGCACCCCCCCCCCGCGTTTTTATTTGAGTTTAGTCATTCTCTAATTCATTTTATAATTAATTTATTTTAATCCAATTGCTATTTATTATTCAGATGTATGTATTTATTTAAATGTTTTTTTTCTAATTATTTATTTTGATCTAATTTATTTTCTTATTCACTTATATTAATCTTATTTGTACTTTTTTTTCTTTCTCTAAACTTGCTTTAGAATGCTTTTTAAGCGTCTCTGTCTCTTTAAAAGCACTGTTTTCCCCCGCGTATTTACATTTCGCGAGATTTCCCCACTCCTCGCGAGACTTGGCGTGACCCCCCGTTTGCAAGACGCGCGTTTCCCCCGCAGAGGAGCGCGTCGCTCGCTCGCTCGTGTTTGACGCTCGTCGGTCGGTTGGCGCGGAGCGACGATGTGGATCCAGATCCGCACGATCGACGGCAAAGAGACGCGGACGGTGGAGGATCTGTCGCGCCTCACGAAGATCGAGTCTCTGCGCGTCAAGATCCGCGACATCTTCCAGGTGAAGCCGGAGCAGCAGAGGCTCTTCTACCGCGGGAAGCAGGTGAGACGCGCGTCTGGCTCGCAGCTGATCCGGATTCATCCAGAAAACTTCCTGCTCGGAGCCGCGCGCGATCCACTGGTGCGCGTCCGTGACGCTCGCTCCCGGCCCCGCGCGCGCGCGCAGCGCTGACAGACAGCTGGATGTCACGCGCGTTCACGAGTGTTCGTCGCACACATGTTCAGATGTAAACACGACTCTGGAGCACAAAACCTGCCATAAGGGTCCATTTTTGGAGATTGAGATGTATACATCATCTGAAAGCTGAATAGATAAGCTTGCCATTGATGTATGGTTTGTTAGGATAGGACAATATTTGGCTGAAAATCTGGAATCTGAGGCTGCAAAAAAATCAAAATATTGAGAAAATCATCTTTAAAGTTGTCCAAATGAAGTTCTTAGCAATGCATATTACTAATCAAAAATTAAGTTTACGGTAGGAAATGTACAAAATATCTTCATGGAACATGATCTTTACTTAATATCCTGATGATTTTTGGCATAAAAAAAAATGTATAATTTTGACCCATACAATGTATTGTTGGCTATTGCTACAAATATACCCCAGCGACTTAAGACTGCTTTTGTGCTGCAGGGTCACATACGTCTTAACTAGTCTTAACTAGTAACTAGTGTGACTTAACAAGTCTTAACTAGTATAACTCATTATTCAGGGGTGTGTGTGACTTAACTAGTCTAACTAGTATAACCCACTATTCAGGGGTGTGTGTGACGTAACTAGTCTAGTATAACCCACTATTCAGGGGTGTGTGTGACTTAACTAGTATAACCCACTATTCAGGGGTGTGTGTGACTTAACTAGTCTAACTAGTATAACTCATTATTCAGGGGTGTGTGGGACATAACTAGTCTAACTAGTATAACTCATTATTCAGGGGTGTGTGTGACTTAACTAGTCTAACTAGTATAACTCATTATTCAGGGGTTAATGCTGGTTAAGCGCTGGAAATCATGTACGGACCCCCAAATATGACCATCTTAGAATTTAAACGGCATATTATCATTATATTATCTCTTGTATAAAAACCCGGTACTGTGGAAAATTCATATTATAAATATGCATAAAAATATTATTGAAAAAATAGCTACATTAAAACTGTGGGACTATTAAAAGTATTACGTATTTGTATATTTATTATTATTATCAGTTAGTTATTATATACTCATTTTAATATTTTATTTATTTACTTTGATCTATTTAATATATTTTCTGTGTAATTGTTATTATTTATTATCCTAATTATTTATTTAATCTGTTTAACCAAATTTATTTTAATCTAACTTAATCTGTTTAATTATGTATTTTAATCCAGTTGTTATCAGTTATTATTGTAGTAATTTATTGATATTATTCAAATAGTTGTTTATCATTCTAATAATTTCTGTAGTTTACTCTAATTGTTATTATTTATTTTTCTCATTGTTTATTTTAACGAAATGGTATGTATCTGTTCTAAATATTTATTTATTTTAATCTCATTATTATTATTATTATTATTTATTCAAATTATTTATTTATTTTAATCTAATTCATTTTATTTCTGTTTTATTTTCTGTTTATTTATTTTTACATTTTTGCACTGTTTTTCTCTAAATTTTTCCACGGACCGCAACAGATAAGTTTAATTTAACTATTAAAACGAATACAGAAAAATTACAATGGAAAGAATTGAATTTGAAAAAAAAAATAATTTGGGGAAAAATAAAATGGAAAATGAAAGCTCTAGCTTTTTCTTGAACTTTTAATAACTTCTTGTTATAAACTTTTGTAAAGTTTAATCATTCAATTAATTAGACAAGCTTTTTGATTGCTACAATTTAATTTAACCATTAAACGCAATCCATTAAAAAAAAAAGGAATTTAAAATTGAATTTAGGAAAAATAAAAAATTTATTTAAAGTGCTTTATATAAAGTGCTGAAAAATAAACGTAAGACTAAAATGTGCTGTGGTATTTTGTGTCACCTGTCGCTTTAAATGCTGGAGCTCTTTAGAGCAGGATGGCTTGTGATTGGCTGTGACTCGTTATTCTCATGGAATAGTTATTGTGTTTAGCCTGTTCTCCGTGATGTTTCCAGTGAGGCTGTGTGTGTGTGTGTGTGTGC
>NW_015554092.1:426652-428399 GCF_001515605.1 Sinocyclocheilus anshuiensis | reverse complement strand
TTTCAGGATCACACACACACACACACACACACACACACACACACACACACACACACACACACACACACACACTGTAGGGCTGCCCCCTAATAGCCAACTAATCGTTAGACGACCAGAAGAGGCTTGGTCGACCCAAATTTTATTAGTTGCTTAGTCGCAGAAAAAAACATTTACGACCAGAAGAGGCTTGGTCGACCAAAATTTTATTAGTCGCTTAGTTTCAGAAAAAATAAATCCACAGGCGAAGTCACGCAGTCAGTGACTACCAGATCGTTAACGGCTGGTCTACGGAAATACAGTACATCAGGCAGGACATCCAAACGCTCGTCTATCATTCATCGACCTCAAATATGGCTTATCATCTGAAATATGTAAGTAATAGCAACTTTACATGGCAGCTCAATCTAATGTTAACCTAGAGAAACGTGCGCTCTTGTGTCTGTGAGGAGTGTGGAGCTGAACAGTAGCTCACTGCAGGACAGATGGAGGCGCTGCTGCGCTCACTTGCTCTTAAAATACTCTGACATTTTTGTCAATACAGATAAATGTAATACATCTTTCGAATCGGTAAAGATTCTACGCTTATTTGTGTGTGTATTTGTGTGAGCACAATACTGCGCTTTTGTAAAATAATGAAAGCAAACATGATGCGCTTTCTGCCGTCTCGGTCTCTGTGAACTTGAGCGCGAAACTCTGTGTAGCCTATATCTTTGCCTTACAGACATTCAAAATATATATCTATAGAGAGTGAAATGTCTACTTTCAAATGAAACAATTCAAATGGAAGACAAATATTCTCAGATCATGTAATCCGTGTGAAACGCATACAGGAGCTTCCACTACTGCGGAGATGACGAGTCAGTGTCAGTGTCGCCGACTTCATCTCTTAAACCGAGAACAAAGAAAGCACTAGTTTTATCAAAATATTAAAATGTTAATGCAGTCTCCTTAATGTTTTTCCCTGACACATTCATAATCATTTCTTCTGTTGGTGCACTGTGGCAAGCTTTATGCGTGCGCTTGAGCGCTTATTAGGCTTTGTAGGCCTAATAATGTTTTTATAATTATAGGCCATTATAATGATTTAAATGGTTTGTTAATAAACGTGCGATTAGTCGCCTAATGCTTCAAATGAACGACTACTAGTCTACCAGAAAAATCCTTAGTCGAGGACAGCCCTACTACACGCACACATACACACACATACACACACACGCACATTATATACACTCACACGTATACACGTGTATATACACTCACACGTATACACGTGTATATACACTCACACGTATACACGTGTATATACACTCACACGTATACACGTGTATATACACTCACACGTATACACGTGTATATACACTCACACGTATACACGTGTATATACACTCACACGTATACACGTGTATATACACACACACGTATACACGTGTATATACACACACACGTATACACGTGTATATACACACACATGTATACACGTGTATGTGTATATACACACAGACGTATATATACACACACACGTATATATACACACACACACACGTATATATACACACACACACACGCACATACACACACACACACATACATACACACACACACACACACACACACAGACTCTTAGCACACACACACACACACAGACTCTTAACACACACACACACACAGACTCTAACACACTCACACACACACACACACACAGACTCTAACACACACGCACACACACACACACACACACTCTCACACA
>NW_015554092.1:425977-426617 GCF_001515605.1 Sinocyclocheilus anshuiensis | reverse complement strand
CACACACACACACACACACACACACACACACACACAATCATTGTGATTTTTTAATAGTCGCTATTCTATGATATATGCTAAAACATTTTGTTAATATTTTTCAATTTTATTTTAAGTTTAACTTAAGTTTTAGTAATTTTGCTATGTTTTTTTGTATTTTTTAATGATTTAAATATGTATATATAGTTTTTTTTTTTTTTTTCATTTTTAAAAGTAAAAGCACATTAAAATCATTGTGATTTTCACACAAAATCATAACAAATATATCATAAATATTCTATAGATGGCTCGGGCCGTGTGGAATGAATGTGCTTTGAATGATGTGAGTTTTTCACGCAGCCTGAGATGAAGGTTTTTAACTCTACACTGCTCCAGAGTAACCCTGTGCTGCTGTGTTTGAGCGCGTCTGTCGTCTAGCGAGTGTTTTCTTCACGGTGGCCATCTTGGGCTGCTGGTCTGGTTTAGCGCGAGGCCTGGAGGAAATCGTTACTGATGGAGAAAAACCTTCATCTGTTTGACAGGGAATCTGATTCAGAGCATGAAGAATCACAGACGTGCTGTGTTTTTGACAGAGTCATTCCAGACGAGTGTGTGTGTGTGTGTGTGTGTGTGTGTGTGTGTGTGTGTGTGTGTGTGTGTG
>NW_015554092.1:422418-424400 GCF_001515605.1 Sinocyclocheilus anshuiensis | reverse complement strand
TAACACACACACACACACACACACACACACTCTCACTCAACACACACACACACACACACACACACACACACACTCTCACACACAGACTCTAACACACACACACACACACACACACACACTCTCACTCAACACACACACACATACACACACACGAGTGTATCCCTGTGTGTGTGTTTGGGAATGACACAGTTACACGCCTGTCTGTCTGTCTGTCTCTCGCTCTTATGCTTTGGTTTTCAAAATATGAAATGCTTTCACTAGCAATTAATATATAAATGTTTCGGATTTCTCGATTTCATTCTTGATTATTTATTCTTTCTTAAATTTTATTGCTATAAAATTAAGAAAACCTACAAAATGTTTTTTTTTAGGATCATTATAATAGTATATAGTTATAAAATTATATACTACAATACCTTAGTTAATATTTTTATTTGTTTTCATTTTAACGTTTTAGTAATTTTGTATTTTTTTAAACATGTGTATCTATAGTTTTTATTAGGTTAGTACTTCAACTGAAACTAAATGAAGATGCTCAGATGAGCACTATATTCCTCTGTATCAGATGCATGTGAATTAAACGTGTTAAACAGATCTTGTTACGGCCGTTTAACCAGGTTAGCTGATCTTTCCCACAAAATGAAACACCTGCTGGATGCATTACGCTTTAATGCTGCTTTATTTGTGCACAGTTTCTCACATTTTACTGAAAACAACACACTTCAGCATCTCTAAAACAGGATAGGCTAAATGTACTTTAGGTGCAAATCTGTGCAAAACACTGTCTTAACCAGGTTAAGTTTTTATCTTAACCTGACACAAACTGCATTTCATTGTACAACTGAGTTTAAGTTTATTTTTCTTACCACATTAGCATGATCTAATAGCATTTATTGAGGCTTATACAAACAAAACAAAACAAGATACTATGTGGGATTAGTGTAGATTGTAGCACTTACCGTATTTATATAACTATAATATATTTATTTATTTATTAGATGTGCGTGATATCAGACTTTATTATTGATATATGCAATTTAAAGTTGAATAATAACTAAAATACTATATATTATTGTTTTAGTAAGTTTTATTTGATTTTATTAGATAAATGTCTCATATTTCTCAAATTTCATTCATATTTATTTATCATGTTAATTTAATTTTATTGCGAGAAAATTAAGAAATCCTGCAGACAGTGTTATTTTAGTATCATTAATATATTATTAAATACTAGAATAGTATATAACCGTTATAAAATTAGATGCAATAACAGTTTTTGTTTTTAATGCATATTAATCTTGCTTTCAGAATTTATTTTAAAGATTTTTACTGGTAAACAAGACAAACATACTGATGAAAACACTATTTTAAAATAAGTTTAATGGGTGCATGCAACTAAAACTGAAAACGCAACAAAATTACTAAAACTTTAACTAAAATGAAAATTGTCTGTTTACAGTAAAAAATTTGTAAAAAAATATGAAACAAGATTAATATGCATAAAAGCAAAAACTGTGCTTGTTATAATAATACAGTATGACATGGCAATATTCATTTATTTTGTTTGCAAAAATTTGTTATTTTCAAAAATTTTAGGAAACTTGCTTCTTACAGTAAAACTGAAATGTGACTTTTTTCATAAGATGCCTTAATTTCAAGCAACGTGTGATTTGATTTCAATTGTTCGAAATATTCAACAAATAACCATAAATTGTTTGCTTCCTTCAATTATTTTAAAATCACAAAGATAAGAAATGCACTCTTTCATTAGAAAAAACATCCCACCTTTAATAGTTGAGTATAGTACAAACCTTTATTGAACTATGAGGGAAAAAAAAAAAATATATATATATATACAGTTAAACTTTTGTACATATATATATATATATATAGGGCCTAAAACTAACTTTTTGCCAGACCTGCCATTGGCCGGTGACTTAAGGAAATTTACCGGCCAGAAATATTTTTTACCAGCCATGGCA
>NW_015554092.1:421398-422310 GCF_001515605.1 Sinocyclocheilus anshuiensis | reverse complement strand
TGAAACCAAAAATTATTCAGAGACCAGATATAATTTTTGATATTTTTTTACTAGTGGGTGCAGGACACTATAGTTCTTTTATGTAAGTGAGGATAGCAAAATAAAGTAAACTTTGACATATTATACCCAATAATTCTTCATACAGTGGACTAACAGTAAAAATTTGATTTGACACGTTGACCGGAGCATGTTTTGTTACATACCTTTCTATCAAAGTTATCTGACATTATCAAGATCAATTTGTTCTGACACACTTTAACTCATATTGTATTACCATTTTCTAAACTATAGCGAATAAACTGTGATAATGTGAGAAATGTTGAAGGTGAATTTTTTTTTAAGTCTCTTACCCTCATCAAGACTGCATTTATTTGATCAAAAATACTGAAAAAAAAATAATCTTCCAAAATGTTATTACAATATAAAATAATGGTTTCTATTTTAATATACTTTAAAATAGAATTTATTTCTGTGATACAAAGCTGAATTTCCATCAGCCATTACTCCAGTCTAAAGTGTCAAATGATCCTTCAGAAATCATTGTAATATGCTGATTTATTATTAGAATTATCAACAGTTTTGCTGCTTCATATTGTTTTGGAAACTGTGATAGATTTTTCAGGATTCTTTGATGAATAAAAAGTTAAAAAGAAGAGCATTTATTCAAAATATAAATCTTTTCTAACAATATACACTACCGTTCAAAAGTCTGGGGTCAGTAAATTTGTATTCTTTTTTTTTAAAAGAAATTAAAACTTTTATTCAGCAAGGATGTGTTAAATTGATAAGAAGTGATAGCAAAGGTTTATATTGTTAGAAAAGATTTATATGTTGAATAAATGCTGTTCGTTTTAACTTTTTATTCTTCAAAGAATCCTGAAAAAAGTATCGCAGTTTCCAAAAAAATATTTG
>NW_015554092.1:420007-420843 GCF_001515605.1 Sinocyclocheilus anshuiensis | reverse complement strand
TCTAATAATAAATCAGCATATTAGAATGATTTCTGAAGATCATGTGACACTTTATACTGGAGTAATGATGATGGAAATTCAGCTTTGCATCACAGAAATAAATAATATTTTAAAGCATATTACAATAGAAACCATTATTTTATATTGTAATAACATTTAGCAAGATTACTGTTTTTTTCTGTATTTTTGATCAAATAAATGCAGCCTTGATGAGCAGAAGAGACTTCTTTAAAAACATTACAAATCTTACTGATCCCAAACAAGTATGACCGGTAGTGTGTATAAAAATAACAAATAAAATAACCGTTCAATAATCGTAATCAAGGTAAAGTGTTCAATTAATCGAGGTTTTGATTTTAGGTCATATCGTCCCGTCCTAGTGTGAATGCAACAACAGTGTATATTTAGAAAAGCAGCTTTATTTTGTATTTAGTGTGTGTGTTTGAGTGTAAGTGTGAGTGTGTGTGTGTGTGTGTGTGTGTGTGTGTGAGTGTGAGTGTGTGTGTGTGTGATTGAGTGTGTGAGTGAGTGAGTGAGTGAGTGTGAGTGTAAGTGTGAGTGTGTGTGTGTGTGAGTGTGAGTGTAAGTGTGAGTGTGTGTGTGTGTGTGTGTGTGTGTGTGTTTGTGTGTGTGTCAGTGTTTGCTCCTGTCGAGGCTGTAACGCGGGGCGTTTTTCCACAGCTGAACTTTTCCCCGGTTAAATTAGACAAGCTGCTGGATCGGAGCACTTTACCGCAGTATCGCCAGTAAACAGACTTTGATTTGTAAGTTGGTATGTTTGTGTTCAATCTGAACGTGACCTACTTTTTTCCTTCAATCCTGCGCCGGCAGGATGA
>NW_015554092.1:409465-419931 GCF_001515605.1 Sinocyclocheilus anshuiensis | reverse complement strand
CCAGAATTCCACACTAGGCTCTGCAGTGGCGTACATTCCCCTGCTCAGCTAGTTTGATTTTCCGTCTTTGTTGGAAGGAAAAGCACACGCTTTGACTCTCACACGTGCATTTTTGCAGCTCAAGAATGCACAAATATCATGCACACACACAAACTCTGAATCACGGCTGTATTTGAGCTTGTGAAGCGCTCTGGTGATTTACATAACCATCATGCCGTTGTGCTTCGCTCAAAATGGCGCGGCGTTAGCCAGACCAGAGCTGCAAATGGAGGATCTTCAGAGCTGTTGATAAGCGTTCATTTCACACACTTTAATGAAAGTTTGGGTCATTCGTGTTTTATCCTGTGTGTGTGTGTTTGTGTGTGTGTGTGTGTGTGTGTGTGTGTGTGTGTGTGTGTGTGTGTGTGTGTGTGAGGAAAGGACGGCTGCTGTTGAGAGGAGAACGTTGTCATTTTGCCGGTGTGTGTGTGTTGAGCTTAAAGCTTGTGCGTCACTCTGTTAGACAGAGATGAAGAGGTGCTTTAGCCACACACACACACACACACACACACGTGATTGTGTTCTGTTAATGATTATATAAACACTCTTCTCATACAGCTTCACATAAAGCTCATAAATGCAGCGTCTGCTTCGTTAGACGTGTTTGCTGTTGCATGTAGTTAGTGTTAGTTAATTAAACAAACCCTCTTAAGACCTGTTCACATCAATTATAACAAGAGCTATAATGATAACTGTAACATCTATAATGATAACTGTAACAAGAACTGTAACGATAACTATAATAATAACTGTAACAATAACTAATGATAACTGTAACAATAACTGTAACGATAACTAATGATAACGTAACAAGAACTATGATAACTTTAATGATAACTATAACAAGAACTAGACTATAATGATAACTGTAACAAGAACTATAATGATAACTAACAATAACTGTGATGATAACTAACAATAACTGTAAAATATACAATGATAACTGTAACAAAAACTGTAATGATAACTGTAACAAGAACTATAATGATAACTAACAATAACTGTGATGATAACTGTAACAATAGCAGTAACATCTATAATGATAACTGTAACAAGAACGGTAATGATAACTGTAACAATAGCTGTAAAATATATAATGATAACTGTAACAATAGCTGTAACATCTATAATAATAACTGTAAAATATATAATGATAACTGTAATAAGAACTGTAACGATAACTGTAACAAGAACTATAATGATAACTAACAATAACTGTGATGATAACTGTAACAATAGCTGTAAAATATATAATGATAACTGTAACAAAAACTGTAATGATAACTGTAACAAGAACTATAATGATAACTAACAATAACTGTGATGATAACTGTAACATCAATAATGATAACTGTAAAATATATAATGATAACTGTAACAAAAACTGTAATGATAACTGTAACAAGAACTATAATGATAACTAACAATAACTGATGATAACTAACAATAACTGTAAAATATATAATGATAACTGTAACAAGAACTGTAACGATAACTAATGATAACTGTAACAAGAACTATAATGATAACTAACAATAACTGTGATGATAACTGTAACATCAATAATGATAACTGTAAAATATATAATGATAACTGTAACAAGAACTGTAACATCTATAATGATAACTGTAAGAAGAACTGTAACATCTATAATGATAACTGTCACAGTAACTGTAACATCTATAATGATAACTAACAAGAACTGTAACATCTATAATGATAACTGTAACAAGAACTGTAACATCTATAATGATAACTGTCACAGTAACTGTAACAAGAAAGAACTGTAAGGATAACTATAATGATAACTAAAATTATAACTGTAACACTATATTTAACAATAACTGTAACCAAAACTAAAACAATAATGATAACTAACATATCTGTAACAACAATAAATAAATATAATGTTAATCATAATGAGAACTATAACTATGCTGATAACTGTAATGATTACTGTATAACAATAGATTTATCACCGCACTGTTCTTTTAACCCTCTTTTCCTTTTATTCTAATGTAGAATCTTAATAATTTTAATTTTAAATTCAGTTTAAACAATTTATCCTTTTTCATTTTTTACTTTTATTGTATATGTTATAATGTTTAAATATTTCTTATACAACTTTTTATAATTATTATTTTTTTAATTTTCTGTAAGCCACTTTGAATTACCTCTGTGTATGAAGTGTGCTATATAAATAAACTTACCTTGCCTAATGATAATTATCATAATAACTATAACAATAACTGCAATGAGAATTTTAACTGTAAAGCTAACTATAACTATAATAATAACTATAACAAAAAAATGTATACCTTTATAAGTATCACTAAAAATAACTGAAACAGTAAGTGTATCAATAACAATAATGATAATTGTAACGATAACTATAATGATAACTTCAACGATAACTATAACTAATGATAACTGTATCTTTAGTAATAACATTTTAACTGTAATAATACCTATAGTGATAACTATAATAATAACTATAACAAAAAATATGATACCTTTATAAGTATCACTAAAAATAACTGAAACAGTAAGTGTATCAATAACTGTAATGATAATTGTAACTAACTATAACTGTAACAATAACTATAATGATAACTTCAACGATAACTATAACTAATGCTAACTGTAACTTTAGTAATAACATTTTAACTGTAATAATACCTATAGTGATAACTATAATGTTAACTGCAACTATAACTAACAATAACTGAAACGATAACTTTAATGATAATTGTAGCGTTATATTAGCATTCACACCAGCGGATGATAACGTTGTGTTCATTATAAGCATGCTGCAGTTTTGTCGTCTGTCGCTTTAAATGCTCGAAGCTCGTTAAAGTCGTTGGATTCTGATTGGCTGTCAGTGTTTTTATAGTTTATCGGCTGGAAATACTCAGTTATATCGTTCCTGTGGAATACCTCACTCTGATTGGTCAGTTGCCTCACTCTGATTGGTCCGTTGCCTCACTCTGATTGGTCCATTGCCTCACTCTGATTGGTCCGTTGCCTCACTCTGATTGGTCCATTGCCTCACTCTGATTGGTCCGTTGCCTCACTCTGATTGGTCCATTGCCTCACTCTGATTGGTCCGTTGCCTCACTTGCCTCCACTCTGATTGGTCCGTTGCCTCACTCTGATTGGTCCGTTGCCTCACTCTGATTGGTCCGTTGCCTCTACTCTGATTGGTCCGTTGCCTCACTCTGATTGGCCAGAGCGAGTGATTTGTGGGAAACACATGTGAGTAATGGAAGCGTGTGAGTTTGGAGATGTTTCTGTCCGCTTCGCGTCGGATTATTTTGTTCTGTGAACGTTGTGAGTGAATGATCTGGAATCTGGACGGGAAAGCAAACATGAGCCACAGCTGAGTAATTTCCCATCAGGCCTTTCTCATTCCCAATTTCTGCTGAAGTCCACTGGTGGAGACGGTCTTTCATTTTCATGACAATGTCAGAGCTTTTAGGATTAACACTGCTTTTCTCCTGTGTCTTGGGCTCACAGAGAACAACAGAAGAAATTAGATTTTGCTTAAACAAAATGAAGCCTAATTTAGGACTACGAAGAGTTTTTGCAGTATTTTCATCACAATTAAACACAACATGTGACCCTGCAGCACAAAAGCAACTTTAAAGGTGATTTTCTCAATATTTAGATTTTTTTGCACCCTCAGATTCCAGATTTTCAAATATCGTCCTATCCTAACAAACCATACATCAATGTTAAGCTTGTTTATTCAGCTTTCAGATGATGCATAAATCTCAATCTCAAAAAAATGATGCTTATGACTGGTTTTGTGCTCCAGGGTCACACATCATGAATGTTTGTGGCAGGTCCTGTAGTCTCTGTCGCTCCTGCAGACGCGCTTCATCCCATCGTTTCTCCTCCACTCAGAGTTTATCGTCGAGTCGAGGCTTTAACACCAGCGTCAGTCGAGCCGATCGAAAGCGCACAGCAACGCTTCCGTCACGATCTTTCTTAAGCGTTGGTCTTTGGGTTTTCTCAGCGGTGTGGACTCCGACAGCCTTCTCGTTTTCTCTCCATCATGCATAATAAAGCGTGAGTGTTGGCTGTGACGGGAGAACAGGAAACACATCTAACACCTCTGATTCTCATGCTAATGAGACGAACCGGCCAATCCGCCGCTGATATTTCACGCCCGCACACATCCGTGCAAATTACAATTGTGTGTTCGTGCGAGTGTGTGTGTGTGCAATGGATCCTGGTTGGTTGCACACACACACACACACACACACACACACACACACACATGCGTGCACACGGTTGCACTAGAGCCGTCATCACTATTCTAGCATTTCTTTATTTCTTTATTTGCGCTGGCATCCGCTGCAGCACAAAATGGCTTGGCTGCTGTTTGTGATCGTCTCAAGAGTTGCTCTGCCCCGATAACACACAAACACGACAGATAAACACAGAACTAATCTGAAATACAGGGATTTTTTTGTGTGCTTTAGTTTGTGAGTGTGTGTGTGTGTGTGTGTGTGTGTGTTTGTGTGTGTGTGTGTGTATAAATACACACATTATAATAATAATAAATAGTTTTTTATGATTTTGCTCACCAAAGTTGCATTTATTTGATCAAAAATACTGTAAAATTGTGAAATATTATTCTAATGTAAATAAGCTGTTTTCTATGTGAATATCTATTAAACTGTAATTTATTTCTGTGATGCGCAGCTGTATTTTCAGCATCATTACTCCAGTCTTCAGTGCTAATAATCGGAAATATTTCTCGAGCAGCAAATCAGCATATTAGAATGATTTCTGAAGATCATGTGACACTGATCTTAATTATTAAAAATCTTAATTATTCCAAACTCCTGACTGATAGTGTACGATCAATACATAAATATAATAAAATTGCATACAATAGTTGTACATTTTATATAATGAAATGTTATAATGTTTATTTTGCATAACTAATAATTAATATTTGACATGGTTTTTTGTAGATGGAAGATGGTCAGACGCTCTTTGATTATAACGTCGGTCTTAACGACATCGTTCAGCTTCTCATTCGCTCGCAGACGGATGCGCCAGACAGCCCCTCCCCCAACAGCGATGAGGGCGTGGCCTGTGCCGTAGCCCCGCCCACCACATCATCTGCCCCCGCCTCAGCCACACCCACCACAACAGTCGTTTCCCCGGCAACCGTCGCCAACAGCAACGGAAACGGGTCCAAACCCTGCAGCCCGGAGCCGGAGAGCCAGCCGTCCACATCCAGCCGGACGCTGCTCCTCGATCCCGGGATCGGACTCTTCAGAGTAAGAACAATACTGTTTGCATGCTAACTCTATGTGACTGTTAGAGACAGAGCGACACGCGTCATAATCTGAAAACAATCCAACGATCTCCATTGACTCTGTATTGCGGTGTGGGCGTGGCCTAAATGCGCTCTGTCTCTATAGTTTCCAAAAAACTTCAGGGATTATTCTATGAAATAATTGTAGCATCGGTCATGCCTGACTCTTTACTCGTTACTCCTTAGATGGTAGGCAAATTATACAGTTTATGGTGAATTATTGTGTGTATTTTTAAAATATTATTGTTTTTATATTACTTCTAAAATACTATATTATTAAAATATTATTTTAATAATAACAATATTTTAAAATATTATTTTCGTTTTAATATTGTTTTGAAATAATTTTTTTGTTATTATTTATCACATTGTTTTTTTATTAATTTAATCTAACAGGGTAATTGTACTAAATGTACACATTAAATTGAAAGTGCTACAAAACAATTTTATATGCATTAATCATAGCAATAAGTTTGTAATATTATTTAATATTTACATGAGTCGGGTAGAAATTCTAACATTTGGAATTATTATTATTATTATTATTATTAATGGCAATATAATTAATAATCAAAAATATTATTTTAGTTTTTATATTATGATTTTTATATTTATTATTATTTTTTATTACATTGTTTTTTATTAATTTAATTTAAAATGTATTAATTACATTAAAATTAACACATTGGATTTCTACATGCCATAAAATATTATATGCATTAATAATAACAATAATAAAGGTAATCTCTTTATTATCCATTTACCATTTATTTATCTATTTATTACCATTCATTATTTATTACCTTTATTATCATTTATTAACAATAATGGCAATAACATTAATAATCAAAAACATCATTTTAGTTTTCATATTATGATTTTTATATTTTTTATTGTTTTTATCACATTGTTTTTCATTAATTTAATTTAACATTAATTAATTGCATTAACATTAACTCGTTAAATTGCTACATGCTATAAAACATTATGTGCATTAATAATAACAATAATAAATGTAATCTCTTTATTATCCTTTAATATTTAGTATTTACCAAAAGTGTTAATTCTGACATTTGGAGTAATAATAATAGTAGTAATAATAACAATAGAGTTATATAATAATGATAATTATTATTATTATTAGTTTAATAATTATAATAATAATTATTATTATTATAGAATTTTTTTTTTATTTTTATTTTTTATTTATGATAGTTATTATTATTATTATTATTATTATTATATGTGACCCTGCAGCACAAAAGCAGTGTTAAGTCGCTGGGGTATATTTGTAGCAATAGCCAACAATACATTGTATGGGTCAAAATTATAGATTTTCCTTTAATGCCAAAAATCATTAGGATATTAAGTAAAGATCATGTTCCATGAAGATATTTTGTACATTTCCTACCGTAAATATATCAAAACTTAATTTTTGATTAGTAATATGCATGGCTAAGAACTTCATTTGGACAACTTTAAAGATGATTTTCTCAATATTTAGATTTTTTTGCACCCTCAGATACCAGATTTTCAAATATCGTCCTATCCTAACAAACCATACATCAATGGAAAGCTTATTTATTCAGCTTTCAGACTGGTTGTGTGCTCCAGGGTCAAGCACTCTAACAGTAGCTGTGTTGTTCAGGTGAATGAGTTAGTGGACTGCAGGGACGTCAGCATCGGCGCCTGGTTCGAAGGCGTGATTGAGAAGGTCTCTCCTGCATCTAAAGGACAGAACGGCAGAGTCGGCCGACCCAGCAAACGCACTAACAACAAGCTGGAGTCTGAGCCTTCATCCTCATCATCCTCATCATCCAGGGACACTCACAGCACAGCGCTACACTCGGACCAACCATCCACGTCCCAAACGGATCCGCCGCACGTCTCCTACCACATTAAATATGAAGAGTAAGTGCATCATGGGAAGGAAGGCTCGTTGTTTTTCCCTGCTTGTCTGGATGTTCGTTTCTAAAGCGCTGTTTGGCACTGGATTGCTTTATTGCTGTGAGGAGGTGCATGATGGGATGCGTTCTGAATGCGGTAAGTGTATCGATTCCAAGAGCAATGCATGCTGGGAAACCGATGCTGATTGGGAGCTCATGCTGATCCGAGAACAGCGTTTGTGCTCAGGTCACATGGTTTGTGTTGATGATTCATGTTTGTTGTTTATGTTGTTTTTTTTAAAATCTGGGTTCAGTTTTAAATATACTAATAATATACTAATATATTCTTTATTAATGTATTCTACTAATATATTGTTTTCTTTTTATTGATTATACAATTAACAAAAAAGGCCTCTAACACTCCTCTGTTGCTCTTTTGTTGGGTTTGATTGCTTCTGTTGTCCTCATTTGGATAAAAGCGTCTGCTAAATGACTAAATGTAAATGTACTAATATTATATATTATTTAAAATAATATAAAATATATTATTAAAATATATATATTTTATATATATTTTTTGCATATAAATAAATCAAATTAAACATAATTAAAAAAATAATATTATTTAAATAATATATAATGATATATTTATTTTATTTTATTTATTTTTTATTTATTTAAATAAAATAATAATATATAATATAATATATAATTATTATTGAAATATTATATAATATTATATATTTAAATGCTAAAAGCCAAAACCGTGAAAATGGACGTCATATTTTTTTTTTTTACATTTTGTTCCCCACAAGTATTGTTTTTATTTAAAAATTATTATTATTATTATTATTTGCATTTATTTGTCTTAGGTTTTTAACATAATTAAATAAGCATGTTTAAATGATAATATTGCTTATTTTTATTTAAATGTTAAAAACCTTCAAACATGTAATCTGACATTTTTTATTCTGTCCCCCAACAGCTATTGTTCTTTTATATCTATATTAATATGTAAATATTTACAATTATTTGTATATATGTTTTTTTTTTTTTACATATAAGTAGATAAAATAAAACATGTTAAATATGAAGAGTAAGTGCATCATGGGAAGGAAGGCTCGTTGTTTTTCCCTGCTTGTCTGGATGTTCGTTTCTAAAGCGCTGTTTGGCACTGGATTGCTTTATTGCTGTGAGGAGGTGCATGATGGGATGCGTTCTGAATGCGGTAAGTGTATCGATTCCAAGAGCAATGCATGCTGGGAAACCGATGCTGATTGGGAGCTCATGCTGATCCGAGAACAGCGTTTGTGCTCAGGTCACATGGTTTGTGTTGATGATTCATGTTTGTTGTTTATGTTGTTTTTTTTAAAATCTGGGTTCAGTTTTAAATATACTAATAATATACTAATATATTCTTTATTAATGTATTCTACTAATATATTGTTTTCTTTTTATTGATTATACAATTAACAAAAAAGGCCTCTAACACTCCTCTGTTGCTCTTTTGTTGGGTTTGATTGCTTCTGTTGTCCTCATTTGGATAAAAGCGTCTGCTAAATGACTAAATAAATAAATAAATAAATAAAACTATGCATACCAACCCGATCTCTAGAGTTGGGAGATATGCTTAATTGTCATATTGTCCTATCGTCAGCCTGTGAGATCGCCGATACACGCATCCAAGATGTAGGTGACTTTGTTTCTTCAGTAGAACACAGATTATGATTTTTAAGTCCAGCAAACATCACATTTTCATTTTTGGATGAACTATCCCTTTAAATGCTAAAAACTAAAACTATGTTTTATTTTGTCTCCACTATTGTTTTGTTTTTTTAAAACGATTTGTCTTTGGTTTTTAACACAAATAAAACATGTTCAAATTATATTTGTTGGTGGATGAGGAGACCCCCCTCACAATGTAAAGCACTTTGAGTGCCTAGAAAAGCACTATATAAATGTAATGAGTTATTATTCATTAGTATTATATTATTTATTTATGTTTTATGTTTAAAAAAAACCTAAAAACATGCAAACTGACATCATTCCCCTCCCCCTCCCACAACAACTGTTGTTTTTTAATATTTATATTAATATTAAAATGTTTACAATTATTTGTCTTTGGTTTTTTAGCATTTCAGTAAAATAAAACCTGTTTAAACAGTATTATTTGTTAGTTTGTTTAAATGCTAAAAAACTAATATCGTGTAAATTGACATTTGCAATATTTAAAATATTAAAATATTTAATTTTAAAAATAAATATTTAAAATATTATATTATTATATTAAGCATTTAAAATATTTTAAGAATTTTTTTGTCTTAGGTTTGTAGCATTTAAATAAAACATGCTTAACTAACATTTTTAATGCTAAAAATCTTAAAACAAAATTGATATCACATATGTGTTTGATTGTGTTCAGATGGTCTCTATGTCTAAATATTAAATGTCACAGATTAATATTTACTCAGTAATGCACTATTTTGTAAAAAGGGGTCAAAATGGCAATTTTCACCTGAGATTCAGAGCCAAATTACAGGAGGTTAAAAATGACGTCAGAAAGATGGCAGCATCGTAATGTTATTTTTACACAGAGATTGGTTGCTTTATTAGTCAAATCTGTTGACTTCAGCAATCTTTGTTGCATTATGAGCCAATGGTGAGCATTCAAAAATGGGGAAAGAGCACTTACCCCATATCTCTGGTTCTGAACGATGTAGGGCCTTAAAAAATAATACTTCTTGAGTTATAGGCACACAAACTTCAAGGGTATGTTCAATGCAGTTGTTTTGACAGAAGGAAACAAGATACATTTCTAGTTTCAACATTATTTATTCTTCAGACTTTCCTCTTTAAAAGAAAATAAGTATCATATTTTTGCAAAGTGACCCACATTTGGTTTTTGACCATTGACAATGTGTACATTTTAACAATTTACTCCTGGAGCCATATTGAAATTCCAATATCTCTGGAACCGAACCATATAGGGCCTTAAAAATGAAGATGCCAAAAGAGAAGTTTGTTAAGACCCAATATCTAAAAGGGCATTAAGATATATTTAATACTTCTTGAGTTACAGGCCTGCAAACTTTGGAGAAAAAGCTTGAAAAGTGCTGTCACACCATCACTTCCTGTCTGACTTGTGAGATTTATTGCATTACACTTTATTATGTGTGAGTGTGAGTGTGAGTGTGAGTGTGTGTGTG
>NW_015554092.1:407861-408172 GCF_001515605.1 Sinocyclocheilus anshuiensis | reverse complement strand
TTTGTTTTAAAGAGGAATGTCTGAAGAACAAATAATGTTGAAACTAGAAATGTATCTTGTCTACTTCTGTCAAAACAACTGCATTGAACATACCTGTCTGAGTGCCATAAGTATTCGATTTATCAATTTATCGATTTACTCCTGGAGCCATATTGAAATTCCATTATCTCTGGAACTGAACCATATACGGCATTAAAAATGAAGATGCCAAAAGAGAAGTTTGTTAAGACCAAAGGGCATTAAGGGCATTAAGATATATTTAATACTTCTTGAGTTACAGGCCTGCAAACTTTGGAGAAAAAGTGCTGTCA
>NW_015554092.1:402436-407428 GCF_001515605.1 Sinocyclocheilus anshuiensis | reverse complement strand
TGTGAGTGTGTGGGTGTGAGTGTGAGAGTGAGAGTGTGAGTGTGAGTGTGTGGGTGTGAGTGAGAGTGAGTGTGTGTGAGTGAGAGTGAGGGTGTGAGTGTGAGTGTGAGGGTGTGGGTGTGAGTGTGAGTGAGGGTGTGAGTGTGAGAGTGAGAGTGAGAGTGTGAGGGTGTGAGTGTGAGTGAGAGTGTGTGTGTGTGTGAGTGAGTGTGAGGGTGTGAGTGTGACTGTGAGTGAGAGTGAGTGTGTGTGTGTGTGTGTGTGAGTGAGTGTGAGGGTGTGAGTGAGAGTGAGAGTGAGAGTGTGAGAGTGTGAGTGTGAGAGTGAGAGTGTGAGTGTGAGAGTGAGAGTGTGAGTGTGAGAGTGAGAGTGTGAGTGTGAGAGTGAGAGTGTGAGTGTGAGAGTGAGAGTGTGAGTGTGAGAGTGAGAGTGTGAGTGTGAGAGTGAGAGTGTGAGTGTGAGAGTGAGAGTGTGAGTGTGAGAGTGAGAGTGTGAGTGTGAGAGTGAGAGTGTGAGTGTGAGAGTGAGAGTGTGAGTGTGAGAGTGAGAGTGTGAGTGTGAGAGTGAGAGTGTGAGTGTGAGAGTGAGAGTGTGAGTGTGAGAGTGAGAGTGTGAGTGTGAGAGTGAGAGTGTGAGTGTGAGAGTGAGTGTGAGTGAGAGTGAGAGTGAGTGTGTGTGTGAGGGTGAGGGTGAGGGTGTGAGTGTGAGGGTGAGGGTGTGAGTGAGTGTGAGAGTGGGTGTGAGAGTGTGAGGGTGTGAGTGTGAGTGTGAGTGAGAGTGAGTGTGTGTGAGTGTGAGTGAGAGTGAGAGTGAGTGTGTGTGAGTGTGTGTGAGTGAGAGTGAGAGTGAGAGTGTGTGTGAATGAGAGTGAGAGTGTGAGGGTGAGAGTGAGGATGTCCCCACTTTTCACAAAAACAAACCTGTGTGTGTGTGTGTGTTGTCTGAGAGCTGGACATTATGAGAAATGAACTGCTGAGAATGTGAAACGTGTTTATTTTCTAAAGGGTCAGAAGAGCCGGAGCTGATGAAACACACAAAAACTCTCTCTCTCTCTCACACACACACACACACACACACACACACACACATACACACACACACACACACAGTCCTGCTGCTGCTGCGTGAGTGTGTGTGTGTGCGTGTGTGTGTGTGTGTGTGTGTGTGTGTGTGTGAGTGAGAGTCATATTGATATTCCGAACATGAGCGTGTGGAGCAGCAGAAGAGTGCGGCACAGTCCAGACGAGAGAAAGATCAACCTACGACTGATGGACACACACACACACACACAGACACTCTCACACACACACACACACACACAGACACACACACACACACTGTTCCTGCTCTTCATGTGTGTGTGTTTTCAGCAGATGTTGTGGAGCGTACGGTCGCTCAGAAGCGTGTTTCTCCAGCAGATGTGTGTGAGAGCGATCAGACGTCTGCGGATCTGATTCACTGATTCATTGATTCACTGATTCATTGATTCACTGATTCATTGATTCACGCCGCTGACGTCACGCATCTGAACAGCAGCGATTCCAAGCGACGGATCTCTGCGAGATAATGCACTCGTGTTTGTGGCTGTTGTTTTCTTCCCTGAGATCAAAACGTTCAGAATAACACATTTGTTGTTTCTCGGTCGATGTCAAGTTGTCTGATAAGTTAATATTTCAATAATTTAACAACACATTCACAGTTCCCTGAAATCAGTTACTGGTCATATAACACGCAGGTCAACAGTTAATCTTTTTAGTTTTCAGTTTGATTGCTTTTATTTTAAGATGATTTTAATTTGATGTTTTTTTATCATTTTTTATTTAATTTTTAGTAAGTGTTTTGTTGTGATTTGTGGCTATTTTACAATTATTTTAATTTGATTTTTTTTTTCATTTAATTTTTAGTAAGCGATGTAATTTGCTTGTTTTTATTTTAAAATTATTTTAATTTTACAATTTTTTATTTGACTCTTTATAGTTGAATACATTTTTTGTTTTGATTTGTTTTAAATTTTTTAGTCGCATTTTTATGATAAAATTATTATTATTTTTTTTTTTATATTTTTATAATTTAATTAGCTTTGACTAAGTGTTTTACTTTGTTTTGTTTTGATGTTTTTATTTGACTTTTTATGATTTCATACATTTTTAGGAAGTCTTTTATTTTGATTGTTTTTGTTTTGAAATAATTTTTAAAAATGAATAAATGTAATGCATTTTAGCAAGTTTTATTTTAGCAAAATTTATTTTTATTACTTTTTTTAGTTAATACATTGTTTTATTTTGTTTTTATTTACTTTGTTATTTTAATTCGAAATGTTTATAATTTCGCACATTTTAAGTTAGTGTTTATTTTGATTGTTATTATTTAAATGTTTTTTATTTAATTTGACATTCTTATAATTATTAGCTTTTTTTATCAACTCATGAACACTAGTTTGAGAAAGCCTACTTTAAATTTGCCATTTATAGGTAGATTTTTCTTGACACTTTCAGAACATTGATCAGTTTGTTTGATCGGCCCGAACATGTCGACTTCTGACTCCACCAATGGAGTGAGTTTGGGGGCGGGACTATCTGTTTGACTGACCAATGGCAGGCAGAGGGAGTGTTGAGGAAACCTGTGTGAAAACAGTCATTATTGCAGTTGTTGTTGGTGGCGTTAACGGCACACGCTGAGGTTTATTCTTGCGTCTGATGCCGACGGCGTTTGCTTCTGTTTCCCGCAGTTATCCAGAGAACGGCGTGGTGGAGATGAGCGCGGGTGACGTTCGTCCGAGGGCCAGGACTCTGCTGCGCTTCGACCAGCTGCAGGTGGGTGACCTGGTGATGGTTAACTATAACCTGGAGAATCCCGAGGAGCGAGGCTTCTGGTACGACGCCGAGATCTCGACCCTCAACGCTGTCTCGCGCACCAACAAAGAGATCCGCGTCAAGATTCTGCTGGGGTAAAGCTAACCGCCAAAATAAAAGTTCACTTAACTTGAGGAAATATATTGCTATTGTAAAATGCACATTTACATTAGTGGTAGAAATCATAATAATAATAATACAAATTTATTATAACAAATTAATTTATGCAGTAAACCTGTTTGAAGCAAGTTGTTTGACAAAAAAATAAAAATGCAATATTTTGTTTGAATGGATTATTGTATTTTTTATTTAAGCATCAATCGCTTCATTTAAATATTAATCTATCAATATTAAATAAATTGTTTACATAGTAGTTTGTAAATTAATTACCACCATTTTTGATGATAAAACGCAGAATTCCAAAAAAGCATTTTTATAATTTAGTACATCTTTAGTAAGTGTTTTATTTTTATTTACATTTTTTGTGATGCTTTGACATTTTTATAAATACATTTTTAGTATTTCATTTTGATATTACAATTTATTTATTTTAATTTGACATTTTTGTGAAAAATAAAAAATGGAAATAGAGAAAACAGAAAAAAATAAACAGATCTCCGAGGGTCCTAGTGATTCATCAGTGATTCTGGTTCATTTGGTTGTGTGATCACAGGCGTGTATGACATCACTGTAAGCTGGTGCTGTGATTGGTTGTTTCAGAGGTCTGGGTGATGTGATTGGTGACTGTAAACTGCAGTTTTTGGATGAGATTTACAGGATAGAGAAACCTGGAGCACCGGCGCTGTCTGCAGCAGATGGCCCCTTCAAACGTGAGCACACACACACACACACACACTCACTCACTCACTCACTCACTCACTCACACACACAGACACACACACACACACACACACAAACACACACACTTACTCACTCCATGTTATGCGCTTGAGTGTTAATTAGTTTTGGAGCTGAGAGACACAGAAATGTTATCTACTTCCTGTCTCTCTCTCTCTCTTTCGGCCGCGGTCTCTTGAGAAGGGGGGCGGTGTTTGCCAGGGTTGTGGAGGGTATCGTGCCAGTTGTCGGATCTGTGGCGTGCCGCCAAGCGCTGATTTCTCTCTGCCCGCACTTACAACCACAGCGTTTGGTTTGTTTATTTATTCATTTGCGTTCAGGTGCCCGGATGTTGGTGAAGTGGGCATCTGTTGCATCTCTCTCGCTCTGCCCTCTACGGTTTGTTTAGGTGTGAAAGGGCTGCTGGGCAATGAAGGCCACGCCTGTTTGGCAGAGCGCTGATGTCCGTCGCTCATCTCTGGGGAGCGGCGGCAAGGTCAGGCACGGCGGAACGGAAAGAGCTCAGGCGTGCAGTCTGTGCCCGCCGCGTCCAGAGCATTAAGTATGGATCAGATTCAACACACACACACACTTCTCACTCGTGTGGCTGAATTAGATGCACATAATTATGCATTTGAATTAAGATTTAACTAAATTTGGCATGTTTTTGTTGCAGTTTCCCTTCACAAAATTCTGTTTATGTAGCTCTTTGTATGTTAATGATTGACTCTGAAGTCATCTATGGAATTATTTATTTATTTATTTACATAATATTTGCAGATAAACTACTACTAAAACTAACAAACTGAACTTCAGTGAAAATTGTAAGATGTAGCTTTCTTCTGAACTCACATGAAGCCACTCAAAATATAAGGAATAATTATAAAAGTAAATGTATATTTAATTATTATATTTATTAATAATATTAAATGTTGTTGAACAATATGTATTTTATTTGCTTTTTTTTTCTTTTATAAAAATAGATGGAATAAATGTAAAAATAAATTATTTTATATTATTCCTTATGTTAATTAATAATATATCATTTTAGTAAATTCATATTTACTTTATTTAGTTCGATTTTTATGTTTATATAAGTACACTCACTCACTCACTCACACACACAGACACACACACACACACACACACAAACACACACACTTACTCACTCACACACACACACACACACAGACACACACTCACAAACACTCACACATACACACACACTCTCACAGACACAGACTTTTTAACACACACTCACAGATACACACACACATGCACACACTCACTCACACACACGCAC
>NW_015554092.1:397534-402426 GCF_001515605.1 Sinocyclocheilus anshuiensis | reverse complement strand
CACACACACACTCACACACACACACACACACACACACACACACACACACACACTCTCACAGACACAGACTCTTTAACACACACTCACAGATACACACACACATGCACACACACTCACACACACACACACACAGACTCTTTAACACACACTCACAGATACACACACACACACCCACATTCACCGAAGTGCGAGTTCGGTTCATGTGTAACGTGTGTGTGTGTGCAGGTAAGTCGGGTCCGGAGTGTAAGCACTGTAAAGCGGATCCGGATGCTGAGTGTCGTTTCTGCTCGTGTTGTGTGTGTGGAGGGAAGACACACACACAGACTCTTTAACACACACACTCTCACAGGCACAGACTCTTTAACACACACTCACAGATACACACACACACATGCACACACACACACACACACACACACACACAGACTCTTTAACACACACTCACAGATACACACACACACATGCACACACACACACACACACACACACACACAGACTCTTTAACACACACTCACAGATACACACACACACATGCACACACACACACACACACACACACACACAGACTCTTTAACACACACTCACAGATACACATGCACTCACAAACACACACACACACACAGACTCTTTAACACACACACTCTCACAGGCACAGACTCTTTAACACACACTCACAGATACACACACACACATGCACACACACACACTCTCACACACACACACAGACTCTTTAACACACACTCACAGATACACACACACATGCACACACACTCACACACACACACACACAGACTCTTTAACACACACTCACAGATACACACACACACACCCACATTCACCGAAGTGCGAGTTCGGTTCATGTGTAACGTGTGTGTGTGTGCAGGTAAGTCGGGTCCGGAGTGTAAGCACTGTAAAGCGGATCCGGATGCTGAGTGTCGTTTCTGCTCGTGTTGTGTGTGTGGAGGGAAGCAGGACGCTCACATGCAGCTGCTGTGTGACGAGTGTAACATGGCCTTCCACATCTACTGCTTGACCCCGCCGCTGACCTCCATCCCCGAGGACGAGGACTGGTGAGGCGCGCTTTACACTGCACTCAGGGATGCACCCAATGTTCGGCGACCCTAATTATTCGGCCGAATATAGCAAAAAAAGCTCTGAATAAGTGAATAGACCGAATAAATTGTACTGAATAATGACGAGACGCGTTACTCATCAGATGCTCAGTCACATTTTTTATGAATTTTTACAAGACATGTGACAATGCAATACGTGCGACAAACATCTTCCCAAATTCTTAGTGAGAATCATTTATAAACCTGCTGTTGTCAACAAAAAGAAGCACTGAGGTCTTCCTGCGGGTTTCTGCCAAAATAAAAGCTGAGAAAAAGCAAGAACTCCTTCAACATTCATAAATGACAGTATTATAATTTTACTGTTGTTCTGTGAAATAAAATAAAAAAGTAAGACAATAATAATGATAATAATAATTACAACAGCTCTATTATAGCATTCACACATAGTGTTCAAATTGGGATCTGTAATATTTTCTAATGTTTTAAAAGAAGTCTCTTCTGCTCAGGAAGGCTGCATTTATTCAAGAAGTGGGTCTCAAAAATGGCCAAAAAATATGATTTTACTAACTTATTAATTTTAAGTTAAATTTTGCTTTGTTGGTATAATGTCTGCTAGAATGTTAAAAAATGTTCATTGTTAAGTAAATATTTTTTAAATTGTTATGCAATTGAGCTTTTCTTCGAAAACCAAGACAAAACGGTAAAAAGCACATTTTGGCTATTTAATTTATGCAATGGTGAAAACAATTGGCAAAATACATGGGAAACAAACTGAAAAAAAAAAACTGTTCGGTATTCGGCCTTCGGCCCAGTGTTTCATTTTGTTCGGCTTCGGCCAAGAATTTTTATTTCGGTGCATCCCTAGTTTTTTTCATCTGCTTACACACAAAATCTTTCCTTGTCACACAGTTTCTGAAAGCTGACACTCAAACAGCAGAAGCATGCACCAAATCTACAAAACCATACACTAATTCTCAGCCTTTCAATTTCATAAAGCACTTTTTGTAAAACACAACACACAATTCTCTGTGTAACACACACAAATCTAACAGGAATTAATATTATGGCAAAGGTGTTTGCAAATGTTTGCTTTTGAGATGTGTTTGTGATATTTTGAACGCAGTGCTTCATTTTGCAAGAGATGTGAGGCTTTTTACATTTTTTGTGTGCAGTTCTTGGATTTGTGTGTAAAGTTTTGTACAAAAGAAGCAAAGGTTTGAAAAAAAACTGATGATCACGTGACAGAGGCGTGAGACTGTGTCTGTGCAGGTACTGTCCCACCTGTAAGAACGACAGCAGCGAGGTGGTCAAAGCTGGAGAGAAACTCAGAACCAGCAAGAAGAAATCTAAGATGCCGTCAGCGACTACAGAGAGCCAGAGAGACTGGGGCAAGGTATGAACACACACACAGACACACACACACACACGCGCGCACACACACACACACACACTCTATCTCTCTCTCTCTCTCTCTCTCTCTCTCTCTCTCTCTTGTGTGTGTGTGTGTGTGTGTGTGTGTGTGTGTGTGTGTGTGTGTGTGTGTGTGTGTGCTTTAGCAGCCTGTTGAATGGAGGGTGATGGTTTTGTGATGCGTGTCTTCATTAATAACGGCTGTAAAACTCAAAGAACATGAGCTTCATCTGCAGATCAAAGGCCTGTTTGTGTAAAAGCGCTCTAGACGCTCATTTACTCAAAGAGAACGCAGCTGAAGGCCAGAGTCCCACTGAGCAGCGTTTACGAGCGCTGAGGCATTGTGGGAAAGCAGGTACGAGTGTGAGCGGACACACATGACGCTCCGAACGACTGTATAATTCACCAAACGACTTCACTAATGTAACGACAGGAGGGATATTGAGACACGAGAGAGACTGTAATTGTGATGAAACAAACACTCATCTCTCAATGAATGTAAATGCTCAGGAACGAGTTTTACCGGAGTGTTTATACTATTCGGTTACATGATCGTAGTTTTTAAAAAATTGACATTTTTATAATTTAATGCATTTTTAGTAAGTGTTTTATTTTGCTGTATTTTAATTTGACATTTTTTATTATTTAATTATTAGCTTTTCATCATGTGAACACACATTACAGACTTGTATTTATGTACTATGTATTATAAAGTTAATTATAACTATAGACTAAAGCAAACCCTAATAAATACACACATATACTCGTTTATCTTACAAAACTTGCCAATTAAGAGGTTAAATATTGAGTTTTTATTTTAATATAATTTTACTAATTTTGTTGTTTTTGTCATTTAGTTTATTTCATTTTAGTTTTGATTTATTTTAATTTTAGCTTTAGTAATTTTAGTTTTTAAAACATTTTAGTTTAATTTTCAATCATGTATTTGTTTTATTTATTTTTATTTCAAATAAAGTAAAAGTTTTTAGTTTTTGTTAACAATAATAACACTGCCTTAAGCTCATCTATATGCTATTGTGCTAAATATAAAATTTCTATTTATTAGATGTATGCATTCAAAATGTAAACATTGACAGTTTTAATGACATCATTCCACATTTCAGCTCGTCCAATCAAATGCCCTCTAGAATCTGAAGCGTCCCACCCCCTTCATTACATAAAGATGCTAATCTGCATCTGAAATCAGTCACATGTGCTCTCATTTATTATGGACTCTTTTCTTTGATATTTATAATCCCGTATTTTCTAATAATATTACCAAGGGGCAACATGTATATTGAAAATAGCAGAGGGCCTAAGACAGATCTTTGAGGCACTCCATATTTTACTGGTGTTAACTGAGATGATTCCCCGTTTAAATAAGCAAAGTGATAACAGTCAGACAGGTACTGAGGAAAAAACATCAGTTTGTGTAATATAGGTAGTCAGATAGAGACTTTGTTCATTATTGTTGGTCAGCTCTGGTTAAGTGTGTGTGTTGTGTGTGTTTTAGGGTATGGCGTGTGTGGGCCGCACTAAAGAGTGCACAATCGTCCCCTCCAATCACTACGGCCCCGTTCCCGGCGTTCCCGTCGGAACTACGTGGAAGTTCCGCGTTCAGGTGAGGAGATCTGCCTCGGAGCGGGTTTGACCCAGAAGTGACCAAGATTTTAAGAATCGCTTGTAAATCTCTCATTGCTTCATTGATCTGATCTCATGCACATCCGTTTTTGAGTGAAAAAACATTATTTCGGATAATTTTGGCAACTTTCACTCAAAAACCGAAATGCATAAACTCAGATATTAGTTAAACCTCAGATCAACCAGTTCCAGAAAGAAACACAAAACCCATGCTAATCGATAGAAAACAAGATTGAATCCAGTATTTGATAATAATATAGCATAATGAGAGATTTACAAGCAATTTGGTAATTTTTGAACACCACGAGTATAAGAAGGAGGGGAAAAACAGCTTTAAAAAAGTACAAAAGTTATCATGAAACATTTGTGACCCTGGAGCACAAAACCAGTCATAAGGGTAATTACTAATCAAAAATTAAGTTTTAATATATAGGCCTATACAATACGAAATTTACAAAATATCTTCATGGAACATTATCTTTACTTAATATCCTAATGATTTTTAGCATAAAAGAAAAATGGATATTTTTTACCCATACAATGTATTGTTGGCTGTTGCTACAAATATACCCCAGTGACTTAAGACTGCTTTTGTGCTCCAGGGTCACATTTGGGAAGATGTTATACCCTGTGTGAGCAAAGCCAGTAAGTTTTAGTCCAACGTGAGGATTTCAAAGGGTTAAGTGTGTGTGTGGTCTGTGTCTGTGTGTCTGTGTGTCTGTGTCTGTGTGTCTGTGTGTCTGTGTCTGTGTGTCTGTGTGTCTGTGT